>NW_009926021.1:180243-198528 GCF_000696875.1 Nestor notabilis | reverse complement strand
AACCCTAACTATTCTATGATTCTATGAAGGCCATGCACATCGTGTGTAAAACTAATACTTTAACACCTTGTGTTTGTAGCAGCCTTTCGGTAATAGGAGGAGTTATTAGCAATAAAAAGTGGCCGTGTCCTGTAGAAGTGTGTGTGGGTTTGGTTTATGTGTGCTGATCTGGAGTCTGCTGCTCACCAAGTAACTGAGCCTCTCTTCTCCATCCTGCAAGTTTTGACAGTGGTGTTCCTTTATGTTTCAAAAACATCATTCTGAGGTGTTGGGTGAGCAAAGCTAGAGAGTATTATCACTGTGTCTGATGAGTCTTTTAGTCTTAATGTCACAATGTGCACTGTATCATGCCTGGTGCGGATGTCTTGCAGTTGTACTCTTAGCTGTTGGAACTAGTGAAGAAAAGTCCCAAGGGCAAACAGGATTTGGTAGTATTCCTTCTAAAACTGGAATGCAAAAGACTGGCTTCAAAATAATTGTTTGGTTACGTGCTCTTATTGTAACTGTTTTCCTTAGGATACTATTTCTCAGTTGGAGTGACATTCCGAGATACTATCTGGAGCTGGATTGGGGCTGTTTGATGGAAGCTTTTAAGATAAATAGACTCACCTTTGTTTGACCTTTTCAGTTTAAAACTGTTCATATTAATACTAACCCGAGTCATTCTTCACCCTTTTTAGACACTTTAAATATTACAGCTGTACTTACAAGATCTAAATGAAACTGAACGTTATGTGTCTGTGCAGCTTGACTAAAGGCAGTCTTGCCCCAAGGACCCTGGAGCTGCAAGAAGAGAAAGAATGACTGGAGGTTGCAAAGGGGTTCAGTTGTAGATGGGGTGTTTCTGAGCCACAGGCAGTTCAGGCAGGGTTGTAGGGCTGTTTCCCCATTCAGTCTGGGAGGTCTTGCAGAGCCCCAGCTCTGGCTCAGGGTGGTGGCAGCCAAGTGCTGCTGCCCCAGGGCTGTGTTTGGGTGTACAGGCTCACAGAGGGCTTGTGGTGGTGGGATCTGTGCTGGCTTCCAGGGAGCTCCTGCCTTGTGAGCTGCTTCTGGCCATTTCCTGGTGTTTGGGCCCCAGCCCTGGAGGGAGCAGAGCTGCAACAACTCTGCCTCTGAGGGGTCCATGTGGTGGGTGGGATTAGCCTCATGGGCCTCCATTAGAAGATCTGAAGTGAAGAGGTCTTCCCTGATCCGTGCAACATGGTGTGGAGCAGAAGGCTGCATGTCTCTATGAAGCAATTCATTAGCAGACTTGTATTTTAAATGATGCTTCTGTGGAAGTGGGTTGTGCAACAGTCCTGAATGAATAAGTTCTGATGAAAGCAATGTGAATGTTGTGTTGCTAAACTTGGTTTTCCCACCCAAACATACAACTCAAATGCTACACCCAGCCTTTCAAAAATAGAAGCTTTAAGTAAGACTTTCCTGTCTCCATTCTGGCATCTAAATCAGTGTCAGCATTTTCCAAAGGGCTGAGCAGCATCTGGAGTTCCCCACAAGGGCTGTGACCAGTGAAAGATGTAGCATAGGTACCACTCTGAAAAATCATGTGCAGATTCACGTGCCTAAGGGTAGGTTTTCTCCTTGTGTTTTCCTTCTTTCTTTCCCCCCTCTCCACCAGTCTCTTGGTGGATTAGCAACTCTTAGGATTATATCATTACCCTCATGTTAATTCATGTTTCTCAGAGCTTCACCTCTGAGAGCAAGGCTAGACCCTGAGAACACTGGAGAAAATGTGGAAGTATGAATAAAAGTGTGTTCCAAACAGAACAGGGAATATTGTATTGCTTATTTAAATACTAATTTAAGAACAAAAACCTCACCAAGGCACAGCTCTCTCAAAACTGGAGAAGTTTTCAAGCCTTGAAGTACTGCTTTAAATCTTTCTTTACAAAGGAGTCATCTCTGAAGATGACTAAACCAGCAGTTGTCATAATAGAGGTGTTACTTGCATCTCTTGTTTTCTGGTCCTGACCCAATGTTGTGCTTCTTGCCTGTGCTTGCACTTGTGGTTGGACCAGTTGTTATTTTATCCCTGGGACAGAAGAAAACTCCGATTTCTTTGTAAGATCAAGTGTTGGATACTTGAATTTCCACAAACTGAGAGCTATAGCACAATGCTTAGTTTTGCTTTGCAGTTAGAACTGAGCACCGATAAGAGAAACTCCCTAATGGCAAACTCTTGTACTGACACACATGTCTACAAGTCTCATTTCATTGTTCACACCAGCCTGAGTTCAGCTTTTTTTCTCTCTGCCTGTAACTGAATCACATCCTGTCTCTCATTCATGCAGATCTTTGAGGACCTGAAGGAATAAAAACATTGCAAGATGTGGTAAACACAAATATAAAGGGAGAGCCAAATGTGGCTCAGTGGCTGGAAATGGCCTTGTAGGCTTTCTCAGCAGCCCACCTAAGCCAGGCATGCAATGGCACTGATTTTTGCTGTGCTACTGGTAGGATACAGGCTCGCTGTGGGTTGGTTAAAGTGCTACATTCACATCATGAGGCTTTTCCTTATCTCTTCTTTGATGACAAGAAGCTGTAATATCCACTGCTGTAACATCTTCAAAGCAGCCTAACAGCAACCAGAATAAATGATAATAGTAGGCTATAGCAGCAGAGTTTAAAATAGTAGGAGTGCAAAAAGCCTGGAAAAGCTCTTCTGTCATTGATGATCTTAAAGGTCTTTTCCAACCCAGCTGGTTCTATGACTCTATGTGAGCAACTTTGGGAGCTGACACAGCTCCTGCCTGCCTCACCGGGCTGTCACCAGCAGATGCCACTGCAGCCCTATGAACAGGGACCGCTGCAACATGGCCATAACGGAGCACAACTGAGCAGAGGATGGGGACATCTGGTGGCCTGAGGCGTGTTAGCTGATGGTAGCATGTGCCGTGCCACCTGATGGGAGGGGTGTGCAGGATACACATGGGTCAAACCACCTTATGTACACGTCTGCATGATTAATGCTTAGGGCAGACGACACGCTTCTGAGGAAAGCTTGCATTTCCTGCCTGAGCTTCCTCCTTGCCCTTACATTGTGGTACGGAAGCGAGATCCACGGTGGTATCTGTCCCACATCAAGGAGTGCAAGTTCTCTTTCTTTCCAGGTTCCTACTGGTTTGAGCCCAGCAAGCACTGAAGGTTTCTGCCCTGACAGGTATGCTTGGCATCACATTCAGGGTTTGATAAACACTGGCTGTTGCATGTTCATGACACAGTGTGAGCGACCTGTGTCGGGCTTTTTAAAGTATAAAGATGATACTTGGGAGACAAGGTCTTCCACTGAAGTGTTATTTAATAAAAAAAGTGATGATATTTTTTAATATACTTTTTTATTATTTAAAGAAAAGCAAAGAGTAGAAGCCGTACAGCTTCTTCTGTAGTTCTGATTTTTATGTGTATATAAATACATGTTTTTAACCCACCTGGCTCTGAAGTGTCTGGAGCATTATCTGTTTAAAAAGTACCTCTTAAGCCAAAGTGTGGAACTTGTTGCTCATGTAAAACATACCCCCATAAGAGACCTGAAAGTGCTGAGATACAACTCTTCAGTGAGGGTGTCTGGGCTTAGGACCACTGCAGCTGTACTGTACAGATGGCAGGAGGGCTTGAGGATCTGGTGGTGTCAGGTCTATGTCATTCGTGCTTTAGTGTGGAATTTATTAAGGGTGAAGGAGTTGTTTGTTGTACCCATTTCTGGCTGGGGTGTTACAAGCCTGCAGATGATATTCCAGTCAATTCTCTTCAGATGGAAAATGCTTCCTTCCTGTTGTGTCTTCTCATCTCTACCAGGCAAGTGTGTGCAGGGGTTTTGTGGCTGCTCATGGAGGAGCTCTGCTCTGAGCACCTGTAATGGGTTTGGGTAGACCTCAAGGAGCACATCATCAGTGGATTCTCCTCTCCTTGCCTGAGTTCCTCTTGACAGGAGCCCTTTTTCTTAAGGGTAGGGTTATGTATCTGGATTAGTTTTGCAAAGCACTTGAGTTTTAAGCTTGGCTTATGGATATAAATGGTCCTTTATTTTTTGGCCTGGTACAAACTCTTTGCTGAACCTTCATGGGTCAAACCATGAGTGACTTTTGCTGTGGCTGACACTGGAAAGGTGTGCTATGGTTTTGACTAAAGAATACTGCAGTTTGAACAGTGCAGATCCCTCATGCCTTCACACAGATACATGCTCATCCTAACAAATACACTCTCTCCGAAGCAATTAGGAAAGCTTCTATTATCAAGCCTTCAATCTCTCAAGCTGTGAGCTGTACCCTCTCCTAAATTAAATCCCACCCCAATATTTTGGTTGTAGCAAAGTAGCTCTGTCCAGTGTCATTATTTTATTTGTCACTTTGCTTTTTATTTGTCATTTGGAGCCCTTGTGTCGCATGCAAGTCATTGTCAGTCTTTACTGTGCAGCTGAAAGGGAGCTGCACCTCGATGAAGTGGAAGGTGAGATTCACGAGTAGTTGCATGGAGAGAAGAAAGAAATAATCTTAAAACCACAAAACATCAGAAGAATTGGATCAGAAGCTGTGATGGTCTTTCAAGGGTTTGATTAAACTGAGTTGAAGTTAGAATCTTCTAAAAGAAAGCACATGAATGCATTTAACAAAGGAGGAGTTTAAGAAAAGCAGTTGAAGTGGAGCTGGGTTTTAATAGATGGATCTTGAAAACCCCTTTGTGTCGGTCTGTGGGTTTTTCTAAACTGATTACACTCCTGTGGTTGTGTCTGTAATTTAATTATCTTTGCACTCAATAAGAACAAGTTAATTAAAAGTCTCTTCTTTTGTTAGCCGAAACCTTTTAGTTTTTCCTACATGGAACTCCATGGCTTTTGTTTGCTCCTCTTGTCCTGGGCTGTTTTTGTTCAGTGCAGCTGTGCTTTCTATTGCATAACAACTTAATATAGCTGGCTTTATAGCTCTTCCTTTTTATAGGCTGGGCAAAATTACCTCCAGGGAATTGCAAATGTAGGTCAGTAGTGTAAAAACACAAGCCCTGCTCCTATATGAAAGTTTGCTCCTAAGTGGCCAACCCGTTTTGCTTCCAGTCCCTTTAGCAGGTTGTATTGCAGGCGCTTTGATGTCAGAACGCTAGATGTGTGTGCAGGGAAATTGCTGGGCATTCAAGCACGGTCCCGGGAGCCTGGGTTTGGAAATCATACTTTGTTTATAACCAGAAAGCTTTTCATTTTAGCAAGCTCTTGGGAGATGAGCTTAACCTTGGGCTACGGTAATGTCAGGCCTGAGCAGGGCCGGGCAGAGTTCGTGTTTAGATTGGTGACAGCCAATCCTTCGGAGCTGCATGACTCAGTAGCTGACACACTTCCTTCTGGGTATGAATGCCACAGCACGTTGGTAGGAGGTGCTGCATTGCTCCATGGGTCACTCAGTCCAAAGCACCGGATTTTTCCTGATCATTAAAGAGCACTTGGCTCCCTTAGCAAGAGCATGGCTTTGCCTGGCTATTCTGACTAACCCCCTCCCTGTGCAGTCCCCTCCTTGGCAGTCCAGTTCAATGTTCTTTGCATTTCTGCTCAAGTGCTTCGGATCCAGGATGTTGGTACAGAATTGCCGGTCCTTTTTAGTACTGGGGCAGTCCATGTATTTTTACAGCTCTGCAACTAGGTTAAATAATCAGATAATATAAACTGAGTAATCCCTTTTGATCGTCAGCATACGCAGGCCAGGGATCTTGTGCCTTCTGTGAGTTTCTTTTCCCTTCCTAAGAAGAGTCCTTGGAGTGAAATCCACCAACCTGAAGCTTGAACATGTCTGTTCTCTTTCAGGAGCAAGGAGGAGTTTCCCCTTCCCCACAGCAGAGCATGGAGGGACTTTGAGCTTTGCAGGTTCCCAAGGACCTGCTCAGTCTTGTGGCACTGGTAGGTACGTTTGTCTCTTTGTGTATGTTTGACAGAGTGGCCTCCTGTTTATGTCCAGTGAATGACATGAGAAGAGTCAAACACTAGCATTACAACTGGCACACTAGCTACGTGCCAAAGCTACTATGACTTGAGGATGTTTGAGCACTTTCGTGCTAGGATGCTGCTGACGTACAACTGCTTTAGACTTGACTAGAGATGTTGGTGGTCAGTTTGTGCTATGGAGCAGCTAGCTCTGTATGGGTCCTTTCTGACCCACACAGAGCAACAGGACTTTTCCTTCAGGTTCTTAACTGATGAGAATGGAAGAGGGAAAAAGCAGACATGAAAAACAGGCAGTCATGCTGCCAGGGCTCTGGACAGCTTTCTAGATCTGCATCTCCTACAACTTACCATCCATGTGGATTCTTGGTGGCTTTTGGAGATGTCTTTCCAGCAAGTTTCATGTGTTAATCATGAAGCTTTTTAACAACTCATTGTGTGTTACACTCTGCCAGCTCTGACCTGTGTTTGATCTGGAAGTCTTCTGGGAATATCCAAGTATGAATGAAATAGCTGTCCTTTAGGCAGGAGTAGAGGCTCCATTTCTAGGTGCAAATTTCATAATCTTATAAATACCTGCTTCTGATAATAGGGTTTTTAAGTCCCTTTCCCAAAAGCCCTAGTTCAGTGCTCATTGGAATCTTAGTGTATTGAGCTGATGGCCCAGTTTGTCTGGTGTCAGGGAAGGGTCTTGGTCAAGTCTCCAGCCCAGAGATAAACAGGAACTTTCCTTTTAAATCTATTGTTCCAACTTCAACTTCAAACCCAAAACTTAGTTGCAAAGGAAGTGCCTTCCTGGAAAAAGTAATCTATGGAGCTTTAGCTGTCATAATCCTTCCCTGGAATTTCTCTGGGAATGAAGGTGATTATCATTGCAGCGTTTGAAATCTTTGGGCATATTGTAATCATTCTTAGCATGTTTTGAAGGGTTACTCAGTAGCAATGTGTGTTACTCAGTGTGTATGTGTTTATGAGATTTTAAAGGCTCAGTTCTATTTCTAGGATGAGAGATTAGCAATTAATAAGTCTTTTGACAGCAAAAGGAGTCTTGTCTTAACCCATTTCCCAATTCAATACCTGGAAAACTCCTCAAAGCTCTCGGATTCAGCAGTGCTTTTAAGTGAATCCTTGCAATAACATTTGCAGCTCACTGATGCCATGCTGTGCTCGTCCTGACCTCCCTTTAAGGACCTGATCCAAACCCAATTTTGAAATAGGCAGAAAGTCTCCCATTGATGCTGTGCTTGAGAACAGATCCTACAAGGAACTGCAGAGGAAGCGATAACATAGTGGTGGGTCATGTGTCTTGTGTCTGCAGTGCTGGGGAGCTGATGTCATGTTTATTAGAAGCCAAGATCAGAGTTCACAGGCTCAGGAAATGTCTGCAGAGTTTAGGAATGGTTTGTAACTTCTATCCCAATGACAGGTTTATTTGGCACTTTTTGATAAGTGGCCTGTTTGAAATTTCCTCTCCAAGTAAGCAATTTGTAATTCCCACTTGAAAGGGCTACTGTGGGGGGATGGTGATGGGGCCATATTTGAAAACCATTTATGGTTACTAACATCCTGGCATCTGTCATCCAGGAGTCCTGGGCCTTTATTGTTTTGATCTGCCCAAAATGACTCCTTTATATAGAAACTGGAAAACTCTCTGTGTCCTGAGTGCAGATAAAAATATTTATGTTCCCTTAAACCATATAAATAGGATTGGTGGCTAAGCTAAAGGATCATTAGGAGTAATTCCACTTCTTTTGTGATGGAATTTGCTCACTTATTTTGACCACCTTGTCTCATGCAACCTTACACTGCAGCTTTCTCTGTTCCTTGCCAAAATACTGCCATTGTGACACTTAAAACCTGCCAATTGCTCTGATTCACAACCCTCTTATCCTGAGCCCAGCTTCTTTCTTAAGCAACAGGGTAGTCATTGCAGGTGTTGGAGGTTTCTTCCACTGGCAACTTCCATTGGCTGCTGAAGAAAGTTGGAGAAGCTCTTGTAGTGGTGCTGTAGCTGCAATACTCTGAGGATATCAAGGAATCAAAGCTCACTGGGAGAGGTAATGGCTTTTCTTAGACCAACTTGTGTAGCTGGAAAGAGCAACCAAACTCAGGACCTCGAGGGATGTGATAAAGTGAACCTGAGCCCAAAAGTGTGTTTGGTCTTTCTAAATATGTTGGATAACTCTTGTTTACCTTCCTGAATTTCAGTGTCAAGATCTGTCAAAGGCAAAAGCAGGGCATCATGTGCTTTTAGGGTTATGGTTAGATTCTAGAACTAACTACAGCTACAACAATGCTTACTTTTGATGATAATTTGGAATTCATGAGCTGTTATTCATGTATGATTGTGCAGCTGCCTCTCTGAGGCATAGAAGGAGTTTGAGGAATATTGGGCAGCTCCCAATTGGGAATGAAAATGGAGAATTTCCGTTTGGCTGTTTTTTCCCCTCTGTTTCCAGCAGTCTGGTGCAATAGACCTAAACTGGGGTTTCAGCTACGCTGGGTTTTATATGAGAATTGGAGCAGGCGTTTAGGGAAGTGTTACCAAAACATAAGCTCTTCACAATCAGCACTTGGGGACATGGAGGAACCCAACAAAGCAGCTGTCAACTGCACTGTGTTTAAAGAGGATTAACAGGAGCTGTTGCTGGAGTTCCTGGGAGCACCCAGGTCAGGTAAGGGCCTGTATGTCTCTTTTTGGAACCTGAATGCTCTTTGTATTAGTGTCTAACACAGGTAAATCCCAGATTCCTGTGTCACTTGGGTGCTCTTGAAAGCACCTCAGCTCCTTTTTGTGGTAAGGTCTAGTTGGACAAATGATGTCTTCACTGTTCTGATGCTTTCAAAATCTGGATAGATGGAAGACACCTGATTTGCCTGAAGACACATGCAGGATAAGTAGTAAGGCTGAGGGGATAATCTGGATTCCATTTCCATGTTGCTGCTCCATTCACTGGGGCTTGAAGTCACATAGGCTAATCTTGGATCGTATTCAATGTTATTTTCTGTCATCAGAGCTTTATGCATTGAATATGCCCTGACCTCTGCCCTCATCTGAGGTAAACCAGACAGGATTATCCAAATAGTATGGAAATTATCCTAGTGTTGATTTTCTTAGAATGAATCCCAGACTGGTTTGTGTTGGAAGGCACCTTAAAGCTCACCCCGTTCCAATCCTCTGCCACAGGCAGGGCCCCCTTCCACTAGAGCAGGTTGCTCCAAGCCCCTGTGTCCAACCTGGCCTTGAACACTGCCAGGGATGGGGCAGCCACAGCTTCTCTGGGCACCCTGTGCCAGCGCCTCAGCACCCTCACAGGGAAGAGCTTCTGCCTCAGAGATCATCTCAATGTCCCCTCCCTCCTGTTAGACCTTTAGCGACATATTCGTGACGATGTCCCCAGCAGCACAGGGCAAACACTGCAGTTCAGCGTTACAAGTTGAGCCTAGTTCCTGCCAGCAGAGGACATTGTTGTTCAATAAATTCTCCAAGAGGCTGTCTCGGCATTTGCTGTGGTTCTTTAGCCTGATGTTTCATAGAGTTTTGCTATACTTAGGCAATGTTTTACACTCACATAAGAGCCTAGTTTTGTTGAAGAGTGAAAACTTCTAAGGCTTAAGAAACCAAATTACAACTAAACTATCACCCAGGTCCTGGAGGGAGAGTGCTTTCTGCCACGCCAGTTTGCAGCCAGTAAAGCATCGCTTGTCGAAGTGCTGTTGACTGGCACCAGTACTGCAAAGACTACATGTGTTGGGTAAGCAATCAGCAGGAGGGATTGAAATCCAGGGAGATGTTATGCATCTGTTAGTAGCAAAACTTCCACCTGCACATGAGGGATAAGAAGGCATCATGGCAGAGAATGAAATTAAGGAGGGATTAAAACTGATGGTTTTGGGAAAAGTGAACCTGTGCAAGGGTATCTCTTGATGGCAGCAGCTAATGCTGCTCAGAGAGATCGGGGGGAAATACTGGGTTTGTTCAGCTATTCCCTGTTACCAGGTGTGGAGGAATATATAAAGGAATCTTCATTGGGCCAACTAGAGGAATGGGAGTCCCTGCAGAGACAGAGCAGGCACGTACACAACAGCGGCTCCGAGGTGTTGATGGACCTGGAGAACAGTCCTTGTTATGTGTCATGAGCTGTACTCTGAACTGAGAATGTTCATCCAGTCAAGTGTCATCTTCAGACACACAGAGAACTCTCAAAGGGCAGAAGTATCCTGTTTGCCAAAGCCAAACAAGGCAGCCCCAAAAATCCCACCTCCCTCTCAGGGTAAAAATAGAGATTTAGCTTTTTCGGTTTCTGAGAATTCACTTCAATTTTGTTAAATTGTTTGCTAAATAAAAGTAATATGAAAGCTAAATACTTGATGCTCTAAAAATGTTTCTGATGTTCACTGTAGTAGAACAATCCCTTAATTCACTGTGAAGTTATAAAGTGAAGATGGGAAGGCAGGTTTTAAGCTGGCTTTGGTTGAAATGTTTGTTGACTTCTGAGTCTGTTGGGCCAACAGGGAGGATTCAATTCTTTGATGGTGAGCCAGTGACCATACTCTTTGTCCTGCTTCTCCTTCAGCACTTGTAATGCCTTCCATCATCCATGACTTTGTTCCTGATGAGTACTTGAATGAAAACTGCCTTGATACCACTGCAACCCCCGGGCTGTGGCTTCCTATCCCAGGCATGCAACCAGAGCAATACTGTTTCCATCTCTTGTGCATTAGGAACGTTATTCTGCCTCAGTGCTGTTAGAAAGGATTACAGCAGGACTGGGATGTGTTTGACAGGCTTTGCTCTATCAGCTTCAGTTGCACCATATTTATATTAGCTGAGGATGTGGCTTTGGGGTTTGATTTCAGTTGCTGGTTCAGTCAGGAAGCCTGAGTTTCTCTGCTGGGATGCCTTTTTTTTATTTGCATGGAATCTGCTTCTAAATGAGTGTAAGAACCTGAATACTCTTCTGATGGATTAGTCCTCCTCTGGGATTTCGTGGCCAGATGCCTCCTGAATGCTGCCAAAGCCAATTGTTTGCTTTCTTTAAAATGAAGTAGTATTAGTTGGTATCTGCAGGAGGATGGGTGAATTCCTCAGTGGAGATTGATCTTCCCCTTTCCCTGCAAGGAAAGAGGCAGGCACCCTGGGGCTGATTGTTGGCACAGACTGGTAGCACTGATACCAGGGACAGTGACTGTTTGCAGTAACCTAGGGCTTGGCCTCAAAAGTGTATCTAGACCAAACGCTGGAGATAGATAGGTCTTTAAGCAGAAAAATCTGATGGCTAAAAAGAAAAAGCCTGAATCTCCTTTCATAGAGGAAAAAGAGTATCAGAGGCTTATAAAGGAAAGATGTGGTGAGCTTCATCCTTTGTAGCTTCCGTTTCCTGCTCTCCCCACAGGAGTTCAAGAGGTTTGCAAAACCTCAGGTTCCACAAAATATGACCATCCCTAATTATAAGGTTGAAGTATTAACGTTGCAAATAGCAGTAGGAAGTGTGAGGAGGAAGCACTACCCCCTCTCAATAAAAATAGCAAACTGAAAGTTTGCCTTCGGAAACATGAAGTCCCATGAGTCCCAGTGTCCTCTGCAGGGATTTCTTCCACTGGTAGGTGGTCAGCTTCCTATTTATTCAGAAACACCATGATATCTGTGGGAGGGAGAAGGACACATTGGTGTGTGTGGCCTCCTCAGCTGAACCCCGTGGCCTGGCAGGCAGGAAAAAGCAATGTGTTCCCTTTGCACTGTTTCTTTAGGTTTGCTTTGAACACTTGCCCCAGCCAGGCAGTGCCCAGGGAAGAAAAAGGGCACTCGGGACTGAAACCAAAGATCAGCAGCTGCTCTTGTGCTGGTTTTATGGTGGGAACCACTGGCTTTGGGACCTCCTGTGTTCTACAGGTAGCGGGGCTGATGTGGCACCTCCCTGCTGGGCAGAGCCCCAGTTGAAGTCAGTAGGGCTCAGCTGGTTAGGGTGAGTTCTGAGAGGTCGAAATGGATGTTGTAGTTGAGTGATGAGAAAGAATTGACACTCCTCAGGTTGATTTACTTAACAAACTTTACTATGTCCCAGAGACTGGGTCGTGTCCATCCTTGCATGGTTAAGAAGGGAGAATGCAACAAGTTCTTGAAATCCCAGTGTCCTGAGCTTTCCTGGCTGAGTGGTTTAATGAGGGGGCAAAGGCACAGGTTGGTTCTTGCTTCCAGCACAGGTTGGAAGTGGGAAGTTACAGATGAGAGACTTATTTCTGGTGGTATTGGTGTGTTCTCCCTGTTCCCTGGAAATGGATAGGAGGTATATTCATACCTGATCAAGCTTAAAGAGACTGGTGCATATATGATAGGTTCTTATACCCTTGACTAAGCAAATATTAACTACATTACAGTTTGGATGTATAAAATAGCACACGTCCCTTCCATGTTCATAAAGCTGGGTCTTTACCCCAAGGTACCAGCCCATAATTGAAACATTAATTTGCTTAATGATTTCATTTAGCTTTGTCTTGCAGGTCTGTCTAGTCTTTCTCTTTCTGTGTGAGGCTCACACATCTGCCCCTCTATCCTGCTCTCCCATTGTACTACTAACAGCACATACATTTTAAGCATCTCAGCTTTCCTCTGAATTCCCCAGCTGCCTCTGCTTCCAGCCATCCACATCTGGCATTTGTTAGTGACAATCCATGGCATTGCAGATCTCTGGCTGTCCACAAACATGGTCCTGTGCTACAGCTGTGTCCTGTTGGGTGACTTGGTCTGTAGGACACATCCCTGTTGTGATCTGAGGTGGTGGATCCTGATGCAAAAAGCACAAAGTCCTCCTCTTGCGTCTTAAACTGGTTTTCATTTGAGGTATGAGATAAACCAGCCAAATGAAAGCTTAAAAATCACATAGAATCACAGAATGGTTTGGGTTGGAAAGGACCTTAAGATAATCTAGTTCTATCCCCCTGCCATAGGCAGGGACACCTCACACTAAACCATGTCACCCAACGCTCTTCCAACCTGGCCTTGAACACCGCCAGGGATGGAGCATTCACCACTTCTCTGGGCACCCTGTGCCAGTGCCTCAGCACCCTCACAGTAAAGAACTTCTTCCTTAGATCTAACCTGAACTTCTCCTGTTTAAGTTTGAACCCATCACCCCTTGTCCTATCACTCCAGTCCCTGATGGAGAGTCCCTCCCCAGCATCCTTGTAGCCCCCTTCAGACACTGGAAGCTGCTCTGAGGTCTCCACGCAGCTTCTCTTCTCCAGCCTGAACAGCCCCAACTTTCTCAGCCTGTCATTGTACGGGAGGTGCTCCAGCCCCTGATCATCCTCGTGGCCTCCTCTGGACTTGCTCCAACAGCTCCATGTCCTCCTTATGTTGAGGACACCAGATGATGGCCAAATACAAGTTAAGGTATTTCATTCTAATATTAAGCTTCACTTTTTCAAAGGACAGTCTATCTTTGCATTACGTGCAGGTGACTCCTCATACGCGTGTGTGACCACTGTGCCTCTGAGGATTCAGTGGGGGAGTTACTTAATTGCTCATGCAGATGAGTAACACTCTTGCATGTTCATGTCCCAGTGCAAAAGGGGGACAGACAAAGCTGACTTTGTGCAAACTCAGTTGAAAGTCATCCCTTTTGTGTGAACTGCTTGGGAATTCGCTTTGGGAAGTGACGTGAAGTAGCTTCATCTCGAGTATTGCTAAACTTCAGCCTCCTGTGACAGCCTCTTGTGATGGGGTTGTCTTTTCCTTTTGTTTATACACAAGGTTAACATATTTGCTCTTGTTCTTTAATATAGAACAACAGAATTGTTTTGGTCTTAGCGCATATGTGGAGTTAAAAATGGATGTCTGTGTATAATGTGGATGTGTGTGGATGGATGTGTCAGTGTTTCAGAGGAATATTGGAAGCAGCTGTGGGTGGAAGAGAAACAAAGCCATGGGTTTGGGAGCCAAACAATTAACATAGGAGTGGAATACTGTAGTTACATCAGTCTTGCTTTAAAAAGCCAGAATTTCTCCCTTATTCCCCAATGTACATTATTAATTCTCTTGGCATGTAACATAGCAAAATGACTGCGTTTATGAACTTGACTACTTCTTTTAACAAGTTCCAATAACTGCTTCCTAAACCTTGTGTTTTTATATCAATTACATACAGTAAGCATTGAAATCAACCAAAGAGAACTGCGGAGGCCAAGAAGGGTTATTTATGTTAAATGAGGATTGCCAACTGCCAAAAGTAAAATGTGGATATAATTTTATAACACCATTTTATAATTAAAGGCATAAGTGAGGTTTCCTGCTATTGTTTAAAAATGTGTCATGATAAATTTAAATCAAGGATGAAGGCACAGCACAGGCTACTAAAGAACATATCAAGACAACAAAGATGGTACAGCGAACATGTCTGCGGCAGAAGAAAAACATGTGCTAACAATTTTGGTGAAATAATTATATTTATTGCATATAGATTCTGTTTTAGGAACTATAACCACTTAGAAACTGTTTTCATTCATGTCAGATTGAGGTTAATTTGTTGTTACTGTATGGCTATAGATAGACTTCACTGTCAGAGAAATGGAATATGTTGTCTTAGTGATAAGGCACTCTTCTGACCAGAGCAGATTCTTTTACAAAGGCCAAGAAATCCAGAAGAGGTTGGTAGTTTTGGCTAATATTTATATGTCCACAGCGTTTCAGAGTTAATATTGTATTAATAAAGTAAATAAAGCTTTCAGAAGTAAGTACCCATTGGCCAGATTCAGGAAAACATTTAAGCACAAGCTTAACTTCAACAATATTGATTTAATAGGAAGCCTAAGGACTTCTGTAGGGAATCTTTCTTTGGTTGTGGCCTAAACTTGAAGAAGTAACTTCAAATTGTCAATGTGAACAGGGACAACAATAGCCCTTGGTTTTAATTGTTGTCTGAATATGTGATTTTGCTACTGTACTGTCAAAGCTGTTCACTTGAGCAGATTTTAGGGTGACCCTTTGCAGCCTCTTGCTAGCTGCTAATACTGCCCTTTCCCCAGAAAGAAGTGGTTTAATTCACATGCATTCGTAAGAGTTAATCACTAGAACATTCCTGACTTTGGTAAGTCATGTTCATGGAATAGGTAAGTAATTTCCAATGTATCATTTCATACATTGCTCTGCTAATGTAACCCATGTGTTTCATATCAGCACCGAAGGGACATTAATCAGTGCACACCACTTCTGCCAGACGTACTCTGTGCAAAGTCCCTGGTTACATCTCAAATGTCAATATGTGGAAAAAGATGAATAACAAAATGCAATAGATATCATTTGTTACACATGCCATTTGGAAGTTCATTGTAAAATAGATCCCATGGAAAGAGCTGCTGGTAATCTAGCATTAAAGTTATGCAGTTAAACTCTCGGAGGTAAGAGATGCCACAGTCAGGAGTGTAGTTGTAATTCTGCTGCCTTGTGCACATGCATTATTATCCTGTGGACTTCAGCTATAGGATCACAGGTTATTTCTCCAGTGACACGATGTTTTTTCCAAACTGGAAAAAGCCTGAAAGCTGCACAATGCAGGAGCCATTCATGTCCCTATGAATTCCACCTCATGCCTAGAAAACTAAAGCCAAAATGTGTGTTTAAAATTATGCATCACTCTTGAAATCAGGGATGCTGGGATGGAAGCAACTGTATAACCCCAGTGTAAGAGGTCACTGTAGCCACTGGTCTAATAAATGCTGACAAATATTCTCACTAGTGACACTAATTCTAACTTAATTCATTAGTCATTTGAGGGAGAAATCTTTAAAGGCTGATTTCCTCCTCCCTGTCCCTGGGGGAAGAAGTGGTGCAAGGAAGAGACTGTGAGGCAAGAAGAAATGAAATGGGACAGCAGGGACAAGGAGGAGCAAGAGGAGGTGCTGGGACAGAACAGGCTGGGAGGTACATCCATAATGCAGTAAATAATTAGTATAAACCAATTTGTACTAATTGGTATATAAATTAGTATATTATATACCTGACTATAGACTAGATTATAGACTAGACTATAGACCTGACTATAGACTAGAGATCTGCGACAGGTGATTTCATATCTTCACTTCACTTGTTATAATCTTTTTGACCTCTTAACTGAATTCCTCTTATCTTATAACTTAGCCCTTTACTCTTGTCCTGTCTGTGGGAGAGAAACAGAACAAATAATTGACTTTCCTCCACCAAATTTGGCGTCCAGCAAATTGTCCTCTTCTTTTCCCTCTTTCTACTCTCTACGGCTTCTGATTTGCTAAAATTACCCGTTATTCCTGTTGATTTACTGTTTTCCAAAGGTGTCTAGCAGGTCTCTGAACTTTTCATTGCTTTCCTGGCTTCTCCAGCTGACCAATGTAACTTTACATTCTGATTTTGTCTTCACAGTACTTGCACTCTCTTGGTAGCTTGGTATTTTTTTGTTTTAATTAAACTCTCTCTCTAAAGCACTTTAAATACTTCTGAATACTGTTGTCCTGTGCTAGATGTGTGTAGGGGGAAGACCTTAGAGAATACGTGCTCTCAGTATCCCAGTGAATGGTTAACAGTGACTCATTGAACACAACTTTTCAACCACTTGTTCTGCTACTTGGAATCCCAGACTGATTTGGGTTGGAAAGAACCTTAAAGCTCATCCAGCTCCAACCCCTGCCATGGGCAGGGACACCTTCCACTAGAGCAGGTTGCTCCAAGCCCCTGTGTCCAACCTGGCCTTGAACACTGCCAGGGCTGGGGCAGCCACAGCTTCTCTGGGCACCCTGTGCCAGCGCCTCAGCACCCTCACAGGGAAGAACTTTTCTGGACTAAATGTTTCCAGAGTGTTCCCTATCTCTTATAACTCAGTAAAATGATGATTTCACTCTACCAGTAACCAGGAATGGTTCAAGGTTCTTCATTTAGCTTTTTCAGTGTTTTGAAGTTATATGTGGCATATATTTAACTATTCCAGATACATTTTAACACTTTTTTCCCCCATAGTCTGGTTTGTGCACTTACTCTGCTGCTATTAAGTTCAGCTTAAAGTATCTGATCTCAATTAACGTCCTTTAAAACCTGGAGCAGGAAAGGCCATGTTTAAGCCTTCTAGATGTTACCGATAATCAGGCAAAGCATCACAGATGCCCTCTCCTATTAAGCAGTTTACTATCAATAGCCTGAGAAGGCAAACATGGAAATGTCTTGGACCATTTAGAGAAAAAGACTCTGCTACTGTGGGGGGGTTTCTGCTGCCAGAAAACTCACATATTTGTGGATTACTCAATGTGAGAGCAGATGACTGAGCTGAAATCACAGCCTCCTGCGTTTAACAGCAGCAGGAAGCATTTTGTTGTGCTACTTCCCTGGGTGCTCTCTAATGACAAAAAAATTGCACATTTCTGTCTGGTGAAATTCAGTCAGAATCCTTGGTAGCTGGACAGAAATCAGGCTAGACAGAGCTGGTTAACGTGGTTTGCATTACATACGAGCTGCAGATATTGCCTTGAGGAGAGTATGCACACGGAATATTTTGTCTTAATTGACTCCAGTCTGTGTCACCAAGAGGTTTCTAATCTCAGTCCTCTAAGTTAACATGTTAGAAAGAACATAAGGCCTCTCTCTTTCACATATCTTTTCCTAGATACATACAGAAGAATTTTGAGGAACAAGTAAAGAAAATACAGATTCTAGTGTGTAAACTGAACTGAGGCACTGGCACAGGCTGCCCAAAGAAGTGGTGAATGCTCCATCCCTGGCAGTGTTCAAGGCCAGGTTGGACAGAGCCTTGGGTGACATGGTCTAGTGTGAGGTGTCCCTGCCCATGGCAGGGGGTTGGAACTAGATGATCTTAAGGTCCTTTCCAACCTAAACCATTCTATGATTCTAAGATGCATATTCTGGATTTCAAAATGAATGTAAAACTATTATCACTCTGCATATACTTAGCATCCTTCTAGGATAGAGCACAGGCATAAACTGGCTTCAAATTGGTCAAGCCTCTGACTTAGCTTAAAATATATAGACCGGTGCCCAGTGGTATGTTCTGACAGAATTGGTGAGGCTCACTGTGAATTTCACACCTTCTTGGTAAGTTGTGTGTAGTATTCACATTCCCAGTCCTTGTTACAGCTGGAAACACTGGAAAGTCTTTAAAGCTTCTGTCTTGATGTGATTTCCATGAGGTAGGAAGTCTCAGTTGCTTGGAAAATTAGGAGATAGAGTACAGAGAAACTAACTAGTGTTGGAACATCGTGACAGAGCAAACCCCTGATCCTGGGTTTCAGCAACTGAGTAGTTTTCTGTAGCTTTTGATCTGTCTTTAAAAACTGAGATTAAAAGCCACATTGGGAGCATGCCAGAGAATAGATGGCAATTCCGA
>NW_009926021.1:170358-180212 GCF_000696875.1 Nestor notabilis | reverse complement strand
CTACCCAGAAATCACATCCAAGATCACGTACATCATTATTAGTATCGATGAATCATTATTATACAACAACCCCCTGCTTGAAAACTCAAAAACCCGCTAATTCTTATTTGTTAGAGGAGATCAGTGTTGCTCTGAACAGTACTTTGCTTCCTCTCTGGCTGGCCCTTGGAGCTCTGGCCTACAAGATGGTGAATAATTCCTGGCCTCCCTGGGCCTGCTGTACATTCTAATTCGGTTGTCATAGCTTTCCTCAACAGCTTGTACAACTCTCCCAGGGGTCTTATGCATTGTGAGCTTGGTGGCAAAATTGTTAGGTGATGTGGAGCTAGAATTAAGGAAAGCATTCTCACAAAGCTCTTACGGAACTTGCCTGGTTTCATGGTTCATTAGAAGCTTTAAACTTCTGCCATGCATGTTGAAAGATTTGCTTAAGTCAATGAAGTCTTTCGAGTGAACCTCATCAGGCAAAATTGGTGGTTCCACTGAGGATCCAGAAGAATATTGCCAGTTTCAAACAGCTTTTGCTCTGAGATTTCTTTGATTCATTTGGAGCTGACACAGTAGAGCTGTGGAGCAACCCGAGACAAAATACTTCAGTGATCTACAAAGCGAAACCACAGCGTTTTGTGAAGTTATCATTAGAGCTGTGTTGAAAACTAGATGGTTTTTTGAAATGAGAGGGGAAATGCGAAACGAAGGTCTGCAAAATTGCCTTACTGTGATTGCCACAGTAAGAAGCTTAAACTCTGGAAACTTCACCAACTGCTAAGCTACTTGGAGCAGCCATCATTACTACAGCAACACATACAACCTCCCAGCCGAAGCCCTCTCTGCTGAGCTGGACCCTCCATGAAGAAGTTCACAATGGATTACTCCTCATCTTGGAAGGCTGAACAGGCGCAGGAGAGCTTTTCAAGTGAGCTTGAGGGAGCTTTGTGACCCAAACTGTGTCAAAATGCAGTCGTAATTTAAAGCTGCTTTGAAAATCTTAGCTGCAGGAGTCTGAAAACACCCAGTAGGTACAAAGGAGAGAGCATGGTCTGAGAAACGTGGGATTAAAATGTACTTTAGAATCACAGAATGGTCAGGGTCAGGAAGGACCTTAGGATCATCCAGATCCAACCCCCTGCCATTGTCAGGGACACCTTCCACTAGACCATGTCACCCAAGGCCCTGTCCAACCTGGCCTTGAACACTGCCAGGGATGGAGCTACAACTGGACATCCTTGGGTATTTGCTTCAGACCCTGCCTTCCAAGATGCATTTTCATTCTATTTTGATTCCAGCCTTCTGAAGGTTTTCCACAGATGCCAACACTGGTACTTCTATTTTAGTTTGGTTTTAATAATCTGCTTATGTACCTCAAAAGCCTGTTTCAGTGTCTATGTGGTCCCATTGAGCAGACTTGCCTGATGAGATGTCCATAGTGAACCACACTTGAAGATGCCTGAGATGCCTGTGCTGTTCTGTTCCTTGGAGGAGGCAGTGGGACACACTGAGAGCTTACATCAAACCAGAGGTAGCTGCCTGTAGAGGAGTACTGGAGTGTGAGGCAACTGAATTACACCGCCTGTAATACTGGAGTGGCATTTCCAAATGGTTTACTGCTGGCTTTGGCTTTTTCCCCCCTCCTCTTCTCCATAAAAAAATTACCTTTTCTGTGGAGAAAACCCATCTTTCAGCTTGTCTGGTGTCACCCCTTTCCTTCAGTGCCTGAAGCCAAGAAGATCAGCTTGTGAAAGTTCCTGCTCTTGCAAGGGAAACCAGGAAGGGCGAAACTACACCGCTTAGGATCCCATCTAGAATCTGGATCCCACAGGATTTAACTCTCACCTGGCCAATTTCTCCCTTGAATTATTACCCACGACCCAGGGAAGTAAATCAAGGCATAACTTGGCTCAATGTATCTTACTTAGTGCTCGGAGTACTGTGTTTCCACCATCACTAGACATTGCAGAAGCACAACTAAACAGAAAGCCCTTTCTGATATCACTAGAGCAAAGGGAACCCAGCCTTAAAATCCATATGAAATGAACCTAATTTCCTCTGAGATGTTAACGTGCTGCACTGATTTGAAGTTAATCAAACCAGATGTTGTCTAAATGCATCAAGCAGGATGTAGAAAATTTGGCTATTTAATGCAGATTCAAAGGCAAATTCCTTATAACCACCACGGAAACCGTGGCTCTTTGCTAAGTACTACGAATTGGTGCTGGGCTTTTTAAGTGCCACTTGCTGACTTCTGCACGCTGTTGCCTACATTCTGCAGACTTATTTAAAGCTTACTTATACAGAGCCACTAAAGATAGTTGGCCAAACCTTGGTTTTGGGGACATAATTAATATATCCTGCCAATTTCTTAAATAGAGGCAGGGTCTGATCTAGTTCCTGTGTAGGAGCAAGACACTTTTACATATATGTTCCATTCTGGTAGCTTTGCTATTAAATTCAGAACATTTTGCACAAATGAATGATACAAATGGAATTAAACTGAAGAGTTCAGGTCAGTATTTGACGTTTCTTTTGATTGCAGGTTCTTTCCATCTGTATTTCATCAGACCCATTTCTAACCCTTAAATTCAGCACTACTCAGAACCAGAAACCAGTTGTCTTATTCCTTCTGATTCAACTACAGAGGTAAAAACAAGGTCTTTTTAGCCCATGATCTTCATTTGTATGTATACCTGCTATTGAAGTAGGTAAGTCCAATTTATGCCATAGCATTTTAGTTTAGTCACTCTGAATCCCCTTCTTAAAGTTTCTTCTGTACTGACTAAGGGATTGGGTAGAGAACAGGCTCAGGTAGGCAGTCACGGTACTTCAGCATATATTACATCTGGTCTGCAGTTTTGTGTTCTTGTTGAGCTTTATTGCAGCTTGATTCTGACATGGCCTAATTGAGTAGAATTTGATCTCTATCAGCAGAACCAAGGAAATCTGAGGAGTTTGGGGAATTCTTGTTTTGGGAATGGGGACTCCACAACCTCTGCGGACAACTTATTCCAGTGTTTGACCACTCTTGCAATAAAATGAGTACTTTTCCCATGGCTAGATGAAGTTTCCTGTGTTTCAGTTTGTACCTGTTGCCTCTTGGCCTGTCACTGGGCAACAGTGAAAAGAGTCTGGCTCCATCTTCTTTATTCTTTCCCACCAGGTGTTTACACCAGGTGATAGATCTCCCTGAACTCCCTCTTTTCTGGGCTGGACAGTCCCAGTTCTCCCTGTCTCTCCTCATATGAAAGATGCTCCAGGCCCTTCATGGCACTTCACTGGACTTGCAGCAGTGAACCAGTGTTTTTTGTGTGCTGGGGAGCCCAGAATTGGCCTTGCCAGTGCTGAGTAGAGGGAAAATACTCCTGGTCATTCTTTTATGCCATCTTCATTCCCTTACTGTTAAGGTCTTCTGTCCCATGTCTTCTCTTGTATGGATCTGATACTCTTCACTTTCTGTTCAAAGCTGCATTGCTTTGGGACACCATTAAAGACAAGCCAAATTGTAGGAGTTTTGGAAGGACAAATTAGGAATGTGATATATTTTCCCATTGCTGTGTTCCACCAAAATGTGTCTCTATGTAGTGTGACAGTGTTTAACACTTATTATCCAAGTAGGATTTCTTTTAGCTAAGGTAAATGGAGAAAACTTCTTATCAGCCATGGAATGAAAGCCCTTCAATCTGTGTAGATGGACTTTTGCATTTGGAACAAGAGGGATTCAGGTCAGTTTTTACAGGGTATACATACAACATAATCAAACATAACTAGCAAGTTCCTGTAAACTAGCTATTAAAATCCTTTCCCAGTGGTTGTAGCCCTTCTTCAGTGAACAGCTTACTCTGGCAGTTGCAGGCTTTCCAGCCATCTCAGGACTGTGTCATTTGTGGTGTTTTATGCTCCAGATGACTTCAATTCGTGATTCTGAGGCTGTGGTGAACTTGATGTCTCTGAGCTTTGTCAATTCGCCTGTGATTTGGTAGATAGTACAACACCCTTGGTCCTGCCTCCCCCCAGGCATAAGGAGCTCAAGTCCTCCTGATGTTAGTGGTGTTTTCTCACCTAAATACTTCTGAAGATGTAGACTGAAGTCTTTTAAGATCTATATGTGTGAACCACTCTCAGTATGGACTCTGCCCAGTGTCTAAATGGGAAGTGATGCTCCAAAGCATTATACTCTATACTGGCACTACTTGCTGACAATTTATTCCTGCACTTGCATGCACTTAAGTGATAGGAGAATTGAGGTTGCAAGGGCTCTTTGGAGGTCATCTAGTCCAACCTTTAACCTCATCTTTGTAGAGGAAGGAAAATCCCTTGTTTAAGCTTTCAGCGATAACCGCTTGCAGTTGTTTAGCTATACATGCCTCTGGGCTCCTGTATTTAAATGTTTAATGTGCACACTTGCTCTATCAGTTCCTTAATGGCAAATTAGGGGCTAAATGAATGGATTCCAAGCCAAACACAAACCAGACCAGACACACGCACAACCAAGCATCTACAATGCCTGTATAATCCAGACCACATTTATAAATAAATGGATATGTTCTCTTTGGTGATTTTGATAATACGTTGTACTGAGGAGCAAATCCTAATTATGGTTCTTTGATGCTCTGTTAGCTGGGTCAGAAAAGCAACTTTGCAGGTTTTGTTTTTTCCTTTCTAATTCATAATCCAAAAGGAAGATCCATTTTCTGTGTGGAATCATCCATGTTTTGTGAATTTGTGGCTAGGAAATTGGAAGTGTATTGAAGGAAGAGGCATATATTTGACTGGGTAGTTCAAAATAAGCACAAAACAGGCTTTACTTTTAGTTTTCTTAACCTTTTATATTCTGTACAAATGGCTGAGAAGCTGTGAACCTGGGGGAAGTTCATACAGCAGCGACTGACCAGCAGATGGGAGGCCAGGAACTTGTTCTCTGTCTCGTGTAGCAGTAAGGCTCATAACTACATTAGAAGGTTAAATTATGCAAGAAAATATATATAGTCAGATATTTACTGTGAGGGTGCTGAGGCGCTGGCACAGGTTGCCCAGAGAAGTGGTGAATGCTCCATCCCTGACAGTGTTCAAGGCCAGGTTGGACAGAGCCTTGGGTGCCATGATCTAGTGTGAGGTGTCCCTGCCCATGGTAGGGGGTTGGAACTGGATGATCTTAAGGTCTTTTCCAACCCAAACCATTCTGATTCTATTTAAAAAAATAAATGAACCACACTTCCATACAATGTACCTTTGGAATATATTTTGGAGTATCTTTGGAACTTACTGCTGATCTGTGGTGAGGCTGAGGAGGTATTGAGTCCAAATCACCTTTAGTATTCATGTGCATAAGAAGAATACTCAGCATGATTGTAACACAAATAAACAGTGCTTTTTGAAGGGCTGTTGTGTTCCATGCTCACAGGCAGGATTAGCTCTTATGTTGTCTGTGGCAGCATCCTTGCACCTTCTGGTGAGGAATCTGGTGGTACGGGTGGTTGTCAGGTCTGGGTGACTGCTCGAGCTTGGGTTTACTCCAGGGTGGCACTTTCAGTCTGGGTTGGTTTACTTTTTAAGTCGGGAACTAAAATCCGGAGGAAAGCAGTAGGTGGCACTACAGACTCTCTGTTCTTTAGGTTACTTTCCACAGTACTTCTTCCTTGCCAGCTTGCCCTGAACAAGTGTCCGTGTTTCCAAAAATAACAAGGTTGTTTCCAAGCTTTCTTGAACTATATGCACGGCTGGTTAGTCATTCACAGGCACTGCTTTGCAAACACTGCGGATATTTCACATCAGAGCAGCACGTCAGAAACGGGAGTTTTGCAGGAATTCCCAAGATCGTGGAAAGGAGTCCCTGAAATGGTTCTTCCTGGCAGCAGGGATGGTGGGTTTACCTACGTCAGTGACCGCGCTGCAGCACTTCCCCTGCTCTCTAAGCCCTTTCTGGGGTTACAATGAAGAGGATGGGTAGAACTTGCTCAAGACTGACTTGTGTCAGCTGGAGTTGCCTTGCTCCCTTCTTCACAGCCAAATCCCTTGTAAAGGAGAGCGTAGATGGGAGGAATGGCTGTTGTGAGTCCATATCCGTTGACTCACTAGCTTTGGCTAACGTGTGTGAAATCAAAACTGGGCCCTTGAGCTCACACACCACTGCTGCCACCTTACCCTGCGTCTCTCTTTCATTTTGCTGGAAGGGCAAGATTTGATTGTACACCGAGTATGAAGCCAGGACCAGTGTGATGGAGCTGTATGTTGCTAAATGAGTGAAAAGCTTCCACGGGCCTTCAAGGCAAATGATGTGGAAGATAGGAAATAGGGATTCATTCTTTAAACTACATACAAGAGCTTAGTGCCTGCCCGGCTCTGTGGGGCTGGCCTGAAGTGCCTGAGCTAGAAGCAATAAAAAGCTCAACAAATTGATGAAGAGGCTTTAATGGTGTTTTGGGGTAATTATCCTTTTTTTCCAGAGACTTGTGAGGATAACTGGTTATATCTAAGGGATATACAACCCCAAGTGCCAGGTGTCCTGCATGCAGCCTTTACTGGTGCAAGCCTGTGAGCAAAAGGTCACTATTATCATGGTCTTGCTCTCATGGGGTTGAAGCAGCCCAAGGGTAAGTGACTGCACCCAAGTTGTGTGAAAGCTTGTGGCAGAGAATAAACTTGAGCCAAGGTTGCTGCACGTTCTTGCTCTGACCACTCCGATGCCTTTGCTCATGTCCTGCAGGCTGGAATACTTCCCTTGCTGAAAACTCACATCCAAACATGTTGTGGTTTGGATTTGCTGCTACTGAGCACTGTCTGCTGGAGTCTCCCACGTGACAAGTATATGTTAAATCTTCCTTGAACTTTGTCCTCTCTTCCTCTCTGCTTTCTCCACCGACCTGTTCCATCTGCCTATCACATCTTGTCTCCTGCACCCTGATTCACAAACCCCATCTTCCATCTGTTATTCAGGGATGTATACAAGCACCTGCTTTTGGCAGATGATTAAAAGCAGCTGGGAATAAAGGAATCACTGAGACATGTGCATATGCTTAAAGCTTCAGCACCTGAAGATACTGGCCCAGGTATGCCTCCCATATGCTTGTGATGGTTGTTTCCTTTCCATTCCTGGCATAACAGGGCTCTGAGCTACTTGATACCTGAGGTGAAGCCACAGTGTTTATAACAACATAGATTATTTTAGCTGACTACACTGCTGCAAACGTGATTGCCATTTTTAATTTGATTTCCCTGCCAACCTTTGTTCTTGAAGACAGGGGCTGTTTTTCTTTGCTTACCCAAGAACCTGGTGTGAAGGAAGAACAATAAGTAAAGATGGGAGCAGCACAGGAAAGCTACAGGGGCAGACAGAGCAATGTTAGTGATTTCTTTTCTTCTGCCTGCTGCAAAGGCCAGCATTTGATTCTGTTTCTCTTTGTTTAGACTCTGTATTGAGAGATCAGTCTAAGAAAGCCTGAATCAATCAGGAAACAAAGAAACGTCATCAGGAAGATGTATAATGGATCTCAGTTTGGAGCAGCCCCAGTACAACTGGATTGCTTCCAGCCTGGATCTACAAGGTGCTTAGCTCAGGTCCCTACACTCCCCATGTCACCAGTGGAGAGCTGGGGCTCCAGCTATGGGTCATCTTCAGAGGAACCTCCTCTCCTCTCTCCATGGACTGCCAAGGAGCCTTGGGAGATGAGCTTTGATAAGGTGTTAAACTGCAGTATGTGGAATACTTCTACCTCCTCCCTCTCTGCTAAGAGATGAGCCTATTTTACTTAGCTTTTTGGAATGAATTGGAGGGTTCAAGCTCTTGTTTTTCCATTTCCTAAACATGCCATGCAGACTAGAGGCTGCTTGGCTTGTGTGCTGTCATCCTGTTTCCTTCCAGCACATCAGTGATGCTGATGATCCTAATAAAACAGGAGGTAACAAAGGATTGTCTGGTCATGGACTGACACTGGCTCTCCAGAAGAACATGTCCTACTGCTATGGGAATGCTTCCTGGAGTAGAGAGCTGAGATTTAGGTGCAAAATCAGCCACACAATCCTAAGCACAAGACAAAAGTCAGCTCCCCCCTGGGTGTGCTTTTGAAGGGAACTTAAATTCCTGCAACTGGATTTTGCACATGTGGGTTAAAGTATCTGTGGAAAGGCCACTGGCTCATGCAGTGTATATACCATCCCCTCTAGCGTGCTTCCCTTTTAGGCTATAATGTAAATACAGCTGCTGTCACAGGTCAATACAGCCTGTCAGATCTTTGTTACTGTAAAACTACAGTCATCCAGCATGAGGGTAATGGCCTCTTTCACACACTTGTGTGCATGGTCTCTTTCTCTCCCCTTCTCAAAAAGGGGGAAAAAAAAGGAAGAATTTGGGTGGTCTTAAGCCTATATTCATATAATTCTAAAGCCCAGGAGTCAGAATAGCTCGGAGGCCCTGGGAATCTTTTTAACCTACAGCTGTGCTGTCACAAAGGCGTTGCCTTCCTTGAACTTACAACTTCAGGGACTTTTAAATAGAGGTTTCAGGAACTTCTTGAAATTGTTATTTATTTCTTGACTTTTGTCATGAAAATGCTTGGTTTGAATGTGTGAGGCTGGTGGTACAAGGTGATACGGGCTGGGAGCAACTTGGATGCATCGAGCTGTATTTTGGGAAAGTGTGGAAAAGAAGGTGCAGTGTGATAGAGTTGGGTCAGTGAAGCTGGGGCAGGGCAGGCTCTCCCCATACGTGGTAATGGGTTTACATGACTATGGTTCCAGTCTGGGCTCAGTTAAGCCAGGAGGAAAAAAACCCAATCTTTTCTAATGCTCCCCTTTTAAAAATACACCCTTTCTCCACCAAAGCTTTTGCACATCTCTAAAGGCCAGGCTGGAACTGAAGACTCTGGGGGTTGTTAGAAGGTTTATATAGAAAGGAATCTATATTCTATGTATAAAAAACAACCAGTCAAGAGTTTGTTCAGTGTGTGTATCAAAAACCCCACATCGTAGAGGATTATCCCTAAAAAAACCATGGAAAGCCTGGGAAATTAGAGAGAATGATGTCCTGGAAAAAAACCCTCTTCATGTGGTAATATGAATGATTGCAGAATTGAAATAATCTTAACTTTACATAGGAGATGACCCTTTATTATGATATTTTAGAGCTGTTGAGCACCTTTGGTTCTAAGTGAAGTCAGTGGATGCTGTGGCTATGGAGTACTCCTGAAACTTGGCCTCAAAAGTCTTGTTTGTTCCCCTCTGGTCACAGTTTCTTCCCCAGGAGAGGTTTCAGTACAGTAGCTCAGCAGGGAAAACCTGGGGTTATGATGAGGTTATCTCTTAACCTCTTTGGATTCATCTCTGTTGGGAGGTTAGGAGGAGAGTTAAAGCCTGCCAGCCTGTGGGGAAGATATTTCATCATGCCCCAGGGTAATTCCCAAGAGGGTTCCGTAGTTTCTAGCCCAGGACTCGGATGCATGGCACAGCAGGATTTGAGGGGACATCGGTCTCTGTGAACAGGTATGGTGCCTGGATTTGGAAGCAGGGGTAGAAATATCAGAACATGCCTTTTTAATCATAATTTCATAGCCCTTAGCACTCGGGTTTTAGAGAAACAACTGTGGGATGATGTTCAAAAGTCTCCTTCATCCTCTGTGCTGGGCTCTTGTGCGGATCCAACCCTGTAACACAGCAGCAGAGCTCAGCACGGCAGTGAGTGGTTTCACAATCCTGTCTTTATTTGCTGTGCAATGAGCAAGGAATTTTCTTTTCATTACTACATCATTCATGACCTGATGTGGCAGCTCCAAGAATCACATAACCTTATCCTGCACTCACGTTAGCATGAATACTTTAAATCAACATTTCTGGTGGGGGAAATTGTTGTTTGGGAAATGGGGAGCATC
>NW_009926021.1:128874-170322 GCF_000696875.1 Nestor notabilis | reverse complement strand
TCCATGGACTCAAATACCTGTCTAAATACAGCTCCCTAACACTGGCTATGCTGTTTCCTTGGGGTGGGCACTGAGTTCAGATCACTACATCACGCGATACAGTACCAGCCTGCTGTTGTGGTCAGCAGGAGAGCTCTTGTCTGCATGTGCAGTGGTTCCACTTTCACAAAAGGTGAGATTTAATACACGCTAGGATAAAGCTTGATGTTTTAGTGGGAATGAGGTTCCTAAATACATGAGAAGCTGGGTTGTAGTGTCTTGTCTCCAAAACAGAACTCCTTATGGCCTTGCTGACTGCAATGTAGGACACCAGGATGTTACAAGGAGTGAGGCTGTGAGAGGAGCAATATTGATGGTGGAGTAGTTTGGAAGAGTGATGATATTATGATGATGATGATGATGATGTTTTTAGTACAGGAGAGAGCAGTTGCAAGAGTAGTCTTGTAGAGACATCAGTATACAGAAAGCATTCTATTTTGGGGTATTGAGATGATAAAGATGCTTAGGATGTCTGGTGAAGTGTTGTCAATGTGTGACACTGGCAACTGCTGTTTGTGGGATGAGGATAATAAAGATAACTGTCTTTTGGGCAAATCTGCCATGGAATTTGACTGATAAAGCTGTATTGCTGCACTCACATCAGGCAATAACACTGATAGTGGCAAAATCTGATTTTCCAATATCAACCTTTGTCTACTAGCAACATGATAAGGAAAATGGATCATTTTGATCATTCTAAATGCAATTTGTTCAGTTCTTTTCAAGCATATAATCCCGATACAAAGCAAGGATTTTTGTTAGGGCATTTTTCAATTCAAACAGAACAAAAGCACAGACCACTTGGAGGTTGAATTATCACTTGCAGCTGCACTGATAAAAGAGCAAACACTAAATGCCTCTACAGTTCTGAATGCTTTAGAAGCAATGAAGTTTCTCTAAAGCAGCTGCTTTCTTCCCTGTTATCTGGTTTCTCACTGAAAGCAGTATCTCCCTCCTTCCTAGGGCATTCCTACATCTGTCTTACGCACGTAACACAAGCAAGTATCAACAATGAGGAGAAGATCAGTTTAGGAGTCTGGTATCTGTTCCCAAAGAGATGTCATGCTGTTATCATCAGGCCACAGCTTCTGGCTCAAGTGTATTCAAAACAAATCGAATTATCAGTTGTAGTTTGTTACAGTGGCAGGACTATGGACTTTTAGTCTCTTCATTCTGAATAGGAAATACAGAATATATCTGTGCATAATAAATATCATTCTTCAAGAAGTGATAAACTGCATGGGGAAAATGGGGAACTTCCCTGCTTTCACCAATACTTGGATCATGTATCATAGCTCCAACCTCTGCTGTGTTTCTGGGATCCAGCTGGAGTCTTCTTATTAAATCCATCAGTTTTTGTTTATTTACTAGTATGCATATATCTATATATCTGTATGTTTGCTGTAGCCTCCACCACAGACAGAGATAAAAAAGCATGTGTGAACTCAACCTCCTGCACTCTGTAGCAAAGATCTTGATGTTCAGAGAGAGAATCAGAAGAGGGAGGACTCCTCAGCAATCTCAGATGCGGTGTTTCCCTAAAAGAAGCAGCAGGGTCTCTGCTTCTGTTCCACTCCCATTCATTTTCACCTCACTGCTGACAGTCGCTATCTCCAGCCTGGAGGTAAGCCAACACCAGTGCCACTTTGTGAGTCAAGTGTCAGGACATGGCATGGAGTGATAGTGCCTGAAATCTTCCTGGGCCCTTAGAGATAACAAAGCCAGGTGCTCTTGAGAGCCGAAGTTCAATTCCCATCACCTCCCGTCAGGCCTGGAATCTCAAAAGGGCAAGCGGTGAGGCCGCGTGTGTTGACAAGTCAGAGGAGGGGTTTGCTCTGAACATTGACTTTCTGAGGAGCGGGAGAAGGTTGGCTGTATACACACACTTGCTAGATACTATTCTTACATATGTTACTGGTTTGAAGGGTCCACTTCTGTGGTATCTGGGCACTGTAACTGATAGTTGTAACAGATAGTGAGGACCTGGAGCTGGGGTCCCAACTCATGTAGACCAGCGCAGAGCTGGGTAGAGGTAGGCTGATTAGTAGCACAGGCTGGGGCACACATGGTAGGGGACAAGCACAAGTACACCACCATGGAGAGGTTAATAAGTATTTAGACCTCTCATTAGCACCAGTCCTCACAAGCGCCCATATAGCCGAAGGATGGCTGTGTCCGTTGTGCCTTAGAATCATAGAGTCAACTAGGTTGGAAAAGACCTTTAAGATCATCAAATCCAACTGTTCCCCAGCACTGCCAAGTCCACCACTAAACCACGTCACTAAGGGCCTCATCTACACAGTTTTTGAACACTTATGTTGTAACAGCCATTGACAAGAAGTTGATGGTAAAATTGCTGGTATTATTTTTACAGATGGGCAAACCAAATCCTCCCTCCTCTGGTTTATTTGCTGAAGAACCAGACTCAGTTCAACTGAAGCTGTTTGCAGTCAACCTTGGCAAACAATTTCAGCCAAACTTTCCCACCCTGACAAAAATGAGTGAAGTGAAAGCTGTCACTTGAGCATTTTTACATGAAACTGTTTAGGCTTTGTTTTGATACAGGGTTCCAAGATCAGGTTCAATGAAACTCAATAAAAGAAATAGACTTCTCAAAGTAAGGGAGAGCCCTCAAATAGTTTTCTAACCACTTACCAGTTGTGAACTTAACAAAACATTTCTTTCAGTCTGAAATGCCTTTCTCCCAAGTTTACCTTTTAACAAGAAAACAGACATTTTGGGTTTAGGGTGACCTTAAACAATTAGAATGAATAACCTGGAGAAACATTCCCTGCTCCAGGCTCTGGTACGTCACGAACATGTGCTGATGCTAATGGATGAGATTCCGTGAGGGCTTCCTTCGTGCTGAGGAAGCAATGCTATCTTGTCCTAACTATCTCAGCATCACCAGCTTGGTGTTGTAAATCACCCTTTTAGGGCTCCAGCTGGTTGTAATGGTTGTGTTGGGGTAGTGATGTGGTGGTGCATTTTCTTGATGTCCCATTTGTTTATATTTTGCATGAGGGAGTGAGGGTGTCCACAGCATTTTTATCAGATAATGCCATGAAATGGGATAAATGAGGGGAAATAGAAGAAAGAAACATTTACAGCCCATCACCCCAGCAGAAATTTGCCTCGGTGAAAATGAGACCCGAGAGACGCATATAAAAATGACTTAGGATATGTTTAGTTAAAATAAGACTAAATCTCAGCATTTTGGCTAAGCTAAGTGGAAGAATCAGATACTTACTGTACATCTGCAGCCAGAAGTATTTTGGACACGGACCTGTTAAATGATCAAATGCGTGTTATGTGTGGAACCTTGTTTAAATGTGAATGTTAATACCACTCAGAAGATTTACAGAAACTGTTTGATTCTTAATACCTCTTCTAAAGATATATCTCTACAATCCAAGTGTGTTTATTCCTCAATAATAAACAGTGTCGACAGGAAACTCATACAGAGTAAACATGATCCTTATGTTTTACTTCTGTGTTTTCATAAGAGGTCATTGCCCTGCTGGAGCTTTCTTCTCCAAATTCTTAGTAGTTCAGTTTAGATGTTTCTTCAATGATATGTGTCATCAAAGTGTAGAAAGAGCTTCTTTTAGTAATGTGCTTTTTAGGCCTCTGAAGTAAACAAGGCTGTAAAACCACCTTAGATAAACAGGCATCTTCTTTATTTTTAATATTCTTATTATGCTGTCATTTGAAATGGCCAGCACTGGTTTAATTCCACTGACACTGATGAGTCTGTTTAATACAACAGTTTTAATACAAACTGGTTTCTTCAAATTCGTTAGGCATTATGTTAACTCAAGTGGGATAAAACAGGATGAAATGTTCACAGTATATCTTGTTCACATTTCCCATTGAAAACATTTGTGATGGAAGACAAAGCTTCTTACTAAAAATAACACCTTTTTTGCTTTTTCATTGAAAATAGAAAGTTTAGTCCTGTGGAATTTTGATATTCTGGTTCTACCTTGTTTTCTCCTTTATCGATACCGGATGCAATTGAACAAGGGCGTTAAAAAGTTTCAGAAGACAGAAGTCTAGAAAACTAAAATACATCCCCCCCCCCCCCCCAATCCAATAAGCTAAGAAAAAGTTGGAAAAGTAAACCAGAAAATATATAGTCAGCAACAGTGATGTTAGACATGATTTGAAACGATAGGAAAGGACAGAGTAATAGCTTTCCACATTTTAAAAATGAGACTTAGAATAATTGTAAACATTTTATGTATTACCATGGAATTTTGTTGTTTGGTAAATCTTGGAGACATGAATTAATTCCATTATGGAATAAAAATTGAAAATGCCCTGCCTTTTATCCAGAATTTCTGTGTGCTGGAGATTTCCAACATCTTTTAGTCAGGACTCGAAAGATCGGTGTTTAACTAAGGAGAGTGACTTAACCTTTTATGTCTTTTTATTTCTTAACCCCAATTATTTTCTTTCCCATTTTTTATTGCAGCATTATAAATCTTGTCTATTCTGTGAATTCTGGGAGCCAGTTCTCATTTCCACCTTGTATTCTGCTGAAATTCTTTTAACTCTGATGAACTGTAACTGAAGTTGTAGGAACAATGTTATAAAGAAGCTCAGGACCTTCTGTATTTATGTTTCACTTTCTTGTATCTCTAAGCTTTGAGAAACAGAAGATTCCTGATATTTTTTAGCAAGATGAGATAGATGAATGTGTATCAAAATGATCGTATTTACAAACTTCCATCTTTTCAGCTTTACAGAGTTCAAGTTTGTGCAGACTGTCCAGGTTGGACACCAGCAGAGCCAGTTACAAGGCTGTTTAAAGAAGAAAACCCCAAATTAAATAGAATCTCAGAAGTTTGGTTTATAAAAATCACCATTTATTTACAATCAGGGAAAGGGTCTTGCCCCTATTCATTATTTGGTGTTTCAATTCTAGCACACTTGTCTCTTGGCCTTAACAGCTATGCCTGCATTAAGGGGTGCACTACAGCAGGAGTGCATCTGTAGACAAAGGGATGCTGAAGAACAGATGTCCACAGTGAATATGGTTCCAGGGTTTCACTGCAGATGTAGTTTAGACCCCCAGACTTAACGTTCTTTAATAGCTGGAGCACATCTTCTGCTTTAGTTTCATGAGAAAGAATTCAGTTCTTGTGCCCTGAGTCTGCTTTGTGATAGGAACCAAGCACAGCAAATGAATGGAAAGATTTGTATGATTCTGTGGTACTCATTGATCAGCATTAAAATGCCTCCATAGGTACAACCACATTAGTTGGAAACAGCAAAGAAACTTCAGTCATCTCTATAATTAATTAGGTTCATTTCAACTGCAGACTGGTGGGTTTTGGGTAAAAATGAAACTACATAAGTTGAGAATTGATTTTTTCCTGGCATTCTCTGCTGAGCTTTCTTGCATTTGGAAGCTGATGGTGTGTCCTTCCACTGCCAGAGCTGAGGAGCACGTTGTGTGGGGCTGAGAAAGATGGCATAAAGGGGAAACAACCAGATGTGAGATCTGAACCTTCTGTGCTGAATTTGTTCCTTTGCTGAAACCTACCTGTAATTTCTGAGCTGCCGAACGGCTCCAAGTTTTATTATCACGTACTCTTCACTGGGCCTTTCATTTTACCTCTCAGTCTTTTGGCTGACATGAGGGGGGTGATTCTGAGCAACTTCTCTGCTTTCTTCATACCTCTGAAGCAGCAAAACTGTCTTTCCTCCATGAATGGAGCAACCAGAGCCTATTTCCTATGGGCTTTTTCTTCTGCCAACGGGAAATAATAGTGTTGTTAGTGACATGTGCCAGGGTGTTGGGTGATGTCTAGAAAACCTTGTACTGGGTCATTTCCTGAATCCCAGTGGAAAAAACTCCTCAGAAGACTAGTTCCATCTTCTTTGTCATTATCTCTCTATGGAGCAGTCACTGACTCTTCCTTTCTGTCTAACTTTTATGATCAGTATCTTTACTCTACAACTCTTCATCTTCCCAGTTCCTTTCCTGCCCTCTGAGAAACTCTGGGGTTCATACCTCTGCCTGGTCCTGCCTTTCTAGAGATCATTAGGGGTAGCATTTCCAGGAGCTTGGTTCCTCTTGCTCCTTCTTCTAACAGAACAGCACTTTGCAGGGCCCTTGGAGGTGCTTTTTCATCTTGGCACCCATAGGGCATTACCCAGCATCTCTTGGCTTTCTGCTGTTAGTGTTCAGCAGAGGTGGTCTCTCCTTTGAAGAAATAAAGAATTCTGTTATGGGTGTGAAATAGGGATATTAAATGTTGGATATGGCATTTGCCTACCCCAGCAGATTGCTTCCAGCAGGGCGTTGTGGCATAGAACATCAGCACAACATGTGTTGTGGCATCAGATGGAAGGAGGGCTGCTGAGACTGGTCTTTAAGGGATTTGCAGAAGAAAAATAAAGGTGTGTTTAAATGTACTGTGCAGTCAATATTGCCTTTACCTTGTTTAGTTTAGGTCTCAGTGTAATTGTAAAGGTTTTTAATTGCTTAGACAATTATTTCCTGGCCACCTTTAACACACTTACTGTTCTTTTGCACTTGAGAGGCTAAAGATCATTACCTCTCACTACTACATACTTTTTTCCCCACATGAAATGCTAAAAACATTTCTACAACAGGGGACCTGGGAACACTTATAAGGCCTTTATTATTCAGCTCTATATTTAACCAACTAATACTCTCTTAAATAGAAAAAGCTCCTCTTAACTTGTTCAAACTATCCATCTTAAAGGAACTTTAATTTTTACATCATGTATTAAATTTATTCTGGGAAAATTTGTGACAGCTTCTGGAGAGCCAACCATGCAATGAGCTCATTCCTTGAGCTATCTAAGGTGGGTGCAGTTTCCAGTGTAGTCGTCTTCTCACTTAATATCGTTTCTACTTGAGAGTGAACTGGTTCAACTGTGCTGTATTTGGCAAGGGATTTGAGATCTGGCATGTTTCTTCTGGTCTGGTCAGTGAGTTTATCAGTGTGACTGTATCATAAATCGAAGGGATCCTCACTGAGAAGCTGTGGGTTATTTTCAGAAGTGATGATGCTGAAAAGCCCTTCATCCTTCTGTTTGAAACACTGAGCCTTGTGCTGGAGCTCAGTGCTGAGCTCAGTCCTGGCCTTATTAAAGTCAGTGGCAATGTTCCCATTGACTTCAGCAGAGCCAGAATTTCACCCTTTATTTTTACAGTTCCTTAAGAGGATCTCTGGGGAGGGGAGGCAGGAAAGTATGGCTTTAAGCTAGCAAAAGGAGCCTGGATTCATGGAGTGGCTCAGCAGCTGATGGGAGTCTGCCCTTTCAAAATGGTATCTGAGGGTAGGGCATGGAGTTGGGTTACTTGGTGATGGGGCTCTGTGCAGAAAGGGGAATGGCTTGAGGAAGACAGGACAGAGGTGGTGGTGGCATATTCAGAACATAAGGTTTTTGGTGTAGATTGTAGGAATAAAGTAGGGTGTCATCAAACAGAAAAGAGCAGAAAAAACATAGTCTAAAAAGGAACAGAAACTTGGAGTGGGTCTAACACTGGATAAAACTCTCTTCATAAAAAGTTATTTTAAAAGTGCAAGGAAAATGTAAAACTAAGTAAGTACAGATGAAACCATAGAACAGAGCTGGGGAAGAGAGCTTGCAACTCAGTGCTGCTCAGAGGTGTGCAGATGATGCTGTGGAGCCTTTCTGCTTGATGTGTAGAAATACCTGGGCTGAAATTCTCAAAGCGTGGAATGATATGCAAATCCTTGATCCACTGTGTGCCTTCCTTGCCCTCGCCAGCTAGTGCAACGTGCTGATCTCAGTATGAAGCCTTTTTATTCTCTGAAATTCAGGACTGGCTTATGCAAACATATAAATGGGATTAATGAACGCGGCTCATTACCGGCTCTTGATTGAGGCCACACATGATGATAATCAATCACTTTGGAGTGCTAATGGCTTTGGGTGGCTGACCCCTAACCCAGTCTTTGATGGCCATCTTGTCAGGGACACTGAGCAGAGAGCTCTGGACAGCGTCCACTGCTCTGTAAAGCAGTCCAAGAAGCCCTGGCCAGATGTGTGTGCTGACTGGGGGAATGATGTATGCTCCGCAGCACAAATTGCCTCGATGCTGAGCTCTTTCTTCCTGCAGCAACAGAAGACCAACTTGGGTTGTGCCAAGGAGATTTGGACGAGGAGGTCCTGCGAAGAAAGAGATAGGAGCTGCGTAAAGGAAGGGGTGTCAGGGTAAAAGGCCAGCTGGATTTCCCTCTGCAGCAGGCTCTGGTGGAGGTGTTGGTGAATTCCTTCAGGTGGCAGGTCCCTGGTGTCACACTGAGGATGGCAGGAGAAACGAGGGGATGTTATACCCAGGGTGCTGGGGTGTTTGTGTGTCCTGGGGCAGCTCAGTGGTGTGAGAGCTGTGTGTAGGGCAGTGCTGAGGGCCGCCAAAGATCTGCCAAGCTCTGCCTAAGGGTCAGCTTGGCTGCTTGGTCTGCCTGCAGGCATGGTTGGGTCACACTGTCTCCATCTTCAGTAGACTTGTGGGAGCATGGCATACATTCCCATGTTGTCCTGACACTGTACGTCCTAATTCCCAAGGATAACTCATTTTTCATTACATGAAGACTGAAAATACCTGTTCACTTTAGATTGGGTAGACCCTAATGACTGGTTTCAATCGATTGTAATAACAACCAGCAGATGGAATGTTTTCTGTTCTCCCCAACTATAACCTAAGATTATCTAAGTAAGATAATTTATACAGCACCTCATCTAAGGCAGATTAATGCTGGACTCTTGAGAGACAGGAAAAAGAACTATGGAGAAAGGTTTGCAATGGAAGCCTGTGGTGGACTCCTCATCCAGGGAATGAGGTTGTAGAGGGGCTACTGCGGGCATCTCAGGCCTTGCTTCTCAGCTGAGCTTTCCTGTTTGCTGCTAAACATTCACCCTGACTTCTGTGCTGGTCAGTTCTGCAGTAGCTGAGGGTGAGCCAGATTTCCCCCCTCCCTCCACCCCAAAATATAGTCTCTTTTGTTTGGACTAAAAATCACAAATTCAGGTGGCTCATATTTGAATAGCGAGATGAATTAAACCCAGCTGGTCCTGGCATGGCTGAAATGAGTCAGGTTCCTTCAGCATTTGTAGTCGTGGCTGAAAGCAGGGTTTTGGAGAGTCCTCTGGTATCTGATTCATGTCAGCATCAGTCTTTGGGGAGAGCTTTAACCTGGGTGAGGAATGTGGTGCCCTAATGGAACACTTACTTACCAGTGAGACAGGTTGAAGCCCAGGAGCTGCTCTGGCCGCTGAGAGCAATGCAGGCAATGAGGGTGTGTATTTTTGGAGTGCTGACAGCAGCGGGCCCTGAATCGAGTTCCCATGGCAGATAATTTGTCTCTGCACTTAAGGCATTGATGCTGCTGCACCATGTTCAGAAATCCAGACCAGTATGTCCACAGACCAAGGGGAATGGCTTTAAGCTGAAAGAGGGGAGATTCAGGATAGATCTTAGGCAGAAGCTCTTCCCTGTGAGGGTGCTGAGGCGCTGGCACAGGGTGCCCAGAGAAGCTGTGGCTGGCCCATCCCCGGCAGTGTTCAAGGCCAGGGTGGACACAGGGGCTTGGAGCAACCTGCTCTAGTGGAAGTGTGATTCTTTTCCCTAATGCTGCTCTTCTAGCGAACCTACCACCTTCCTTAGCTCCCTCGCATCTCTGGATCTTCCTCCAGAGCTGTCTATACTACTGAGTCACTCTAGATCCCAAATCCAGATGCCCTCTAGTATTGTCAGGTTATATATATAATATAAATATATTAGCTCACAGCTTTCAAAATGGACTTATGCTGCTGGGAATGGTTATACTTAGTATAGTATACCAATGGTCTACTATTAGTAAACCACTGGTCTGGAAGGGTTAGGAGCTGGATTTTGATATCCTTGCTCACATTCAATAGCATGAAATGACTTTGGGGTGTGGAGGTTATGCTGTAATGTAGAGAGCGGCAAGAGTGGGATTGATGGAAGAACTGCCCTGACTTAATATTGGCAATTCTCCCTTTGGTCCCTCCTGTAATATTTTGACATTTTGGATCAGTTTTAGCCCATTAGGAGATGTCTGAAAGGGGACACTGAGTTTGTATTCAAGGCAGCCAGTATTGTGATACCATGATTAGGGCAGAACAGGAACTTGTGTGTCTGTATATAATTACGAAGCACTATGAAGCGTGCAGTGCAGAAAAGGCTATTCCCAAAACAACTATATTACTTGTATCTCATGGATTTCATGCCTTTGATATTGCTTTGGCTATCTCTTATTATGGGTTTCCTTCAGCAATAGGGCTGGATGTTCAGTTTTGACAAGCAGCCAGACGTTTTCAGTTCTCTCTGAGGTCACTGAAAGTTGGTCTGGTTATCTCAGTGGAGATCTCATGACTCTGGGTCTTCTCAGGAGATTTCTTAGTCTTCAGCTTTTTACTTGGCCAGTTGGAAATGTTAACAGCTGCCTTTGTTTCACTATTTCTGGACCTAGACCAGATGTAGAAACAGAGGCGTGTGTGCCGCAGAAGACTGTAATTGTAGTGAAAGATCCATAGAGTGAGAAAAGGTTTGTAGTTTGCTGTTTTTTTCTCATAACATTAAGCACTTTCCTAAGAGTTGCAACAGCAAAAGCTGCATGGCAGTGAGAAAAGGTTCTTTCCAACCTTAACTATTCTGTGGTTCTATGATCTATTAAGAAAGAAGAAGTGAGACAGGTTGTTCACAGTCTGCTAGTTAAAATACGTGTTTAAAGCAAAGAAAAAACCCCACACCCAGACCCACTTGAGAGCCTTGTCCTTATATAAAATCGGTTGTCAAGAGATATTAAAAGCAAATGAAGAGCACAATCAACAGCTGATTGTTACGATGGAAGAAGATCACTATTTCTCCTGTGCACTGGTGGCTTTATCAATTGGAGTAATTACACAGCAATACATTGATTTGAAAAGCAGAAAGTCAAAACACAGGCTGAAAGTAGGGCTTTATGTATCCATTTCTTTTCTTTTTTTAGTTGCAAGCAGGACAAAAGAAGGAGAAAAAGCTTTAAACACCAGTGAAATTTTCAGCAATACCTTGTTTTAGACCTGAGAGTCGAAGGTGGGGGTTAGAGGAGGCTTCACTACATGGACCTGTTTAAACAGCATCATAAAGGTTCAAACTTAAACAGGGGACACTTAGGTTGGATATAAGGCAGAAGTTCTTCCCTGTGAGGGTGGTGAGGCCGTGGCACAGGGTGCCCAGAGAAGCCGTGGCTGCCCCATCCCTGGCAGTGTTCAAGGCCAGGTTGGACACAGGGGCTTGGAGCAACCTGCTCTAGTGGAAGGTGTCCCTGCTTGTGGCAGGGGTTGGAGCTGGATGAGCTTTACGGTCTCTTCCAACCCAAACCAGTCTGGGATTCTGTGTGTGTAAGATCTTTATCAGGTTCTTTTGCTGCCTTGGTTTTCTGGAAAAGTGTATTATGGAATCTTCGTGACCACCAAAACCTGAAAAATATTCCCAATTCCTGGCTTGGGTGCAAGTTTTCTGTAGAAACCAGGTTTTCAGCAAGAAAAAAAGCAGATTTAGCTGTGGGAATAGTTTCATAAATATATGTCACTTTTGCCAAATTGTTCTATTAAAACCAGACAAACCAAAAATCACCCAAATCAGGTAGATCTTGAAATGTAACAATTCAAGGAGGTTTGTGCTTCAAAACTGCTTCTTTAAAACACTTCAGAATTGAAATAAAGTAATCCCTCCAGATCAAGTTAATGTTTAGTTTCAACCTAAATTAAGTAACTACAGTTTTGTACTTTGCTGAACTTTTGGAAAGATGTTTGGATTGGGTAGATCCAAACCAATGCTCTCCAGCTTTTAGAGACTGACACAAAGTCAAAATCAACTATTTACATAGTTCAGCATCTGAATATAAGTCTGGTCTTAAGGCCAACACAAGTCCTTTGTCTGACATAAGGTGATGGAAGTCCCCTGTGCTTTTTCTGCCACAAGAGACAACATTTTCCATAACATCTTTCGTGTTGCCAGCAGGCAGAGCTATGAAGTGGAATGCCGTCTTTTCCAGCTTATTGGGAATGTCCTCACTTTATTTCATGAGATTAATTAATCTTTATCTAGCTCCATGGCTCTGATGTGTTTTCTGATACTCCCAAGTATTTCTCCTTCAAGGCGATGAGTGTTTGCAATGCCCAAAGTACTCCTGTTATACATATATACTTGTGCTCTCCCTGTGTCTGTGTTCCTTAGCTGGGTACCAGCCGGTATAGACTTGAATTTGCAGTTTGCCATTGAGGTCAGGATTGATTTGCAGAGATGGTCGTTACTGAAGCCGTTACCACCCTTATGGGATAGCAAATTCATCAACCTTTATTCAAGTATTTGCTGAGGCACTGGAATAGGTTGCCCAAGGGAGTTGTGGATGCTCCAACCCTGGAGGTGTTCAAGGCCAGGTTGGACAGAGCCTTGGGCGACATAGTTTAGTGTGAGGTGTCCCTGCCTATGGCAGGGGGGTTGGAACTAGATGATCTTAAGGTCCTTTCCAACCCTACCTATTCTATGATTCTAAGTACCTGCCATGGTGCTTGGAGGTGTCTGCTGAGGCCCTTTGGAGGCAGTGAGATTCCCCAGGGAGCAATTGCGGCTACTTGCAGTTTCTGCCTTACTTGTCTTGCCAGTAAATGTCATGAAGACTTTTTTATGAAACAAGTTTAATTAATTCACTTGAATTTAATGGCCACGTTGCAATAGGCTGTCACCCCTTTACAGCACTAGGTTTTGAATGTACACAGCCCTGTTCAAAGATGAGAGCTGGCTTTGCTAGATCAAGTTGTCATTACGTTTAACTAGGTCTTTAATTATAAGCAGATGGATGAATTATTTTAATCGCTGCTATATATCTTAACAGTAGTTTGTACATTGACACAAAGTCGAGAACATCAAACAGACGTGAACTGCTAGCGCAGGAAAGCTGCCAGCCTCTAGGGGAAGCAGTTGATCAGAACCTGTCATCTTAAAAGGCTCCAAGAATGCAAAACAAACATTGAGGATTAGTATACTAAATATGGCTTATCAGCCCTGCTCTCTTCCCTGATAATTCATCTATATCATTAATTTTAATACTTTGCTCTGCATATCTCAGACTCGGTAATTAGAGAGCTCCAGGTATTTGCTTCTTCCTGCCTTTGAAATACTTTGCTTTGAGGCTCTTCAGTAAGAAGATACAATTATTACAAGGCTATTTGATGCACAGTACAAAAGAGTTTTCACATAGAACTGTCCCTTTGTGTGTAACAATTGACTGGAGCTCATCCTGGCATCTCCCAAGGTTCCTGCTTTTCTGATCAGCCTGATGGAAGCCAAGGAAAGGGTTTCCAGGTTGGGATTGTGTTGATCTCAAGAAGAAGAGACCGAGGATAAAAGCTGGCTCTGCACAAACATTTTGCTGCCTACTGGTGTTTCATTTAAATCCAGAGGGAGGGAATAGTTGGAGTGCTGGCAAAGCTTTTGCATACCATGTGTCATGAAAAGCGTGCTTGTGCTGGGTCCTGTGCTGGGAGCACCCAGCATTGGAGAAGACACCAGGAAGCCTGAGCTTCCATGCCATGAATGCAGGAGAACAGCCCTCATCCAGTTGGGAAGAGACTTAGATTCTTTTCCCCCTCATTCTCCACCTTTTTTTTGCTTCTCAGTATGGTGCTGCACTGTGCCAGTCCCTAAATCTGGCCCGTGGGGTTAAGAAGTGAAGATAGGAACAGTGCTAAGCTGGACACATGCATTTCTGTCCCTCGTGCCACGCAGCAGTGCAAGTTAACAGTGGGACTGGATGATCTTAAAGGTCTTTTCCAGCCCATTTGATTCTATGATCTGAGTTTGTGGGTCAGCAGCTGCCTGACACTGGATTTCTTCATCTCCCTTCTTGCTGTAAGGGAAGAATTAGGAAGGGGGTTCAGGAAGTCTCAGCACTGTCACCTTGTGTGTAAAGCCTCCAAAGGGAGTAGAATTAAACTGACACCGAGCGATACTGTTAGAAACACCCAGGGTGATTTTGTCTGTTTGATGTCTGATTACACAGCAGTTACTTTCTGATTATGGTGTTGGTTTGAATGAGATTATTGTGCTCTTGATCAAATGCAAGTGCTGTGACAAAACCACTGCATTTGTTTGTTTTCTTGCCAAGTAGTGATGATGTATTAGGTAGGATTATATTATCTTTTGAGAATGTTTTGCATTTATCATCTGTGGTCTAACTATGGCCTTTATTGTTTAGAACAGGGAACAGGTATCTGTGGAAATCAGTTAAGCTGTAGTACTCCAGTTTTTCTTCATTAGGAATTATCTCACCCTGCTAAAGCAAAGCAATATTTTATACTTTATGTAAAGCAAGTTTATATGTAAAAAAGTCCTCAACTGTAATACACTTCACTCCGAAATCTTTCTCTCCAGCCAGAGCTAAAATGACCCTTGCTACAGGAGTGCCATAGAGTTATTTTCCAAGCCAGATCTTCTTTGTCACCACACTTTCCGTCTAGAAATTTAGGAAGTTTAGAAAATGTCAGTACTCGTTACATACCCTGTAACAGACTTCATCTAGGATACTGGGTGAATCTGTGGAAGTCAGGTCCAAAGGCTGCCCAGGGCAGTGGTGGAATCGCCATCCTTGGAAGTGTTCTCACACTGTGTAGATGAGGCCCTCAGTGCCAGGGATTAGTGGTGGCCTTGGCACTGCTGGGCAATGGTTGGACTTGATGATCTTAAAGGTCTTTTCCATCCTAGCTGATTCTATGATTCCAAGGGCATCCCAGGGACTATAAACACCTTTTGAGTCAGGCTCTCGGTGCTTAACCTCCCTTATGAGGTGATCAGGTAGTACAAGTTTTGCAGATGGGAACCATAATTATATCTGAGATGGGAAAAATGCTCTTTTTACTTCACTTTCTTGTTATTTCCAGACTTCTGCGTTGGCAATGATGGCGATAGTGGTGTTCAGAAGGTGCTAAGAGTGATGCTCTTTTGTACACTGAAAACAGCAGCAGCAGGTCCAGGCAGAGGCAGCCGGGTGAGAGGAGGGGTGGAACACCCAAGCAGAATGACCAGTGTGAACCTAGCAAGTGTCACATTAGTTATCTAAAAACTCATCTCTCTAATGGATAGTTTAAAGAGCCCAGAGCCCAGCATGCAGGAACTTGCATCTTTGACAAGGAGCTCTTGAAAAGTGAGAGCTGCTTGCCACCTGAACACTTGCCTTCCCAAAGGATATTGCAGATGCTTTCTCTCATCCCTTTTTTTTGTGTTCTTGTAGTTTGTCTGCACTCGAAAGCACAACAGGCTCAGACCTCCTTGCTTAATACTGATACACTGACACAGCTAGCTAGTGGATTTCTGAAAAGGAGAGGAGAGCTTGATGTGCTGTTACCTCCTGCCTCCCAGAAGCCAGTAGGAGAGAGGAGCAGAAGCTGGGATTTCCATTCAGGGCTGCATTGCAGTATTTACTGCACAGGATCGAAGACTAACACATGTTGGAAGCAGCCTCTGCATGTCATCAGGTCTACCCCTGTGCTCAGAGGAGGGCCACTTTCACAGTTAGGTCTCTTTGTCCTGAGTCAGTTTATATACCTTTAAATCTCATGTTTTACATCTGTAAAAGGAAGGGAATAAAAAGGTCAGGGAAGAAACCTTTGATCTGGGAATGATGAAATATTCTTGATCAAAGTAGAATATTGTTGACATTTTTAAATTGAGACACTTCATTAGAATCTGTTTGACAATAAAATGCATCTGCCTGTGATACTGTGGCCTCTTACCGGAGTTGCAGTGCCAGCTGCTGATGCTTTGCTTTTCCAAGTGCACCATGCTTCCCAACTTGTACTTCTGATGACGTTCCTTCTTCTCCTCATGTCTTGCAGTTATAGCTATACTATTTTGCTACAATTAAATATGTGCATTGCCAATCTCTAGCACTACTTAAATCTTTGGTCTTTCATGGCTCATCCGAAATGGCACAGGAGCTCCACAGTCTCCTTCCTGCATGTGTATTTGCCATGCTGGGGAATCAAGGAGCCGTCCTTTGCCATATGACATGATTATTGTTCTAGGTAGACTTTTCTGTTCAAAGCCAGAGACTTTCACAAGCCATTCCTGTGTCTTCTGCTAGATAATTGTAGTGGATGGCGAGAGGGTCGAGGAGTTAACCCTTTGCCTTTGGTGAGAAGGTGGATGTTTAAGTGCACGTTGCACCCTCAATGATCTTCAACAACAGGGAGTGTCTGGGTCAAACAACTTCTGCCAGGGAGATATATGGAAACAGATGAGGTGCAGAGATTTTCCATGTCAGATTTGGAAGCTGGTTTCATCTGTGGTGTTATTGATGGCACTGTTAAAAAAGAGATTGCCTGTTTTCACAGGCGTTTATAGTTGCTGTGATGAAGAAACACTTGCTGGAATAACCTAGAGTGAAAAAGGAAAGCCCTGTCTTTTTACAATGCTTCTTGTATGGTGGTCAGTGCTTTGTAGTGCCCCAAAGGACAGGTTCTGCATTAGCTCACCTATGGAGCAGCATGTGAATTTACACCTCCAGGCCTCAGTGTGCCTGTTGGATGATGATGGTTTCCTTATGTTGTCTGTCCTGTTTTTCATTTAGCCATTCCTGGACCCGGCCAGGTTTGCACACTGACAAGATGCATTAGGGCAGCAGGACAAAGGAGCTCCTCCTGTGAGCCAGGCCAAAAAAAGAAAGTCAAATAAAACCTCCATTCATGGGATGAAGGACGATGAAAGGCAGAGAGGAAAGATGACACAAAGCTGACAGCCGTGGCACACGTCTCCTCTCTTAGCCAGGAAAGCTGACAAGTAGATTGCTCAGGACAGGCACTTACAGGTTACCCTGTCAGCTACTTGAATGCCTTGTCTTTTATCTGCCACCTTCATAGGAAAGAACAGAGAGAGCTTGTGCCCATCTGATGAGCTGGTTCATACTGGCACATCATCAGCTTTAGCAACACATGAACGTAATGTAGCCCAAAAGCTGCACTTGGGTTACTGAAATCTTTCCCTTCTCTTCTCTTGTGTACGTGCATGCATGAAGACACGTACCTGCCCAAGCAGCTGTATGCCCTTGAAAAGTCCTATTCAGAGAAGTAAAATTCTCCTGCCTGTCAGAATTGGTCTTTTTTTGTCTTGTAAAGCCCCACTCCATTAGTGTCTGTATAATAGTGTGATTTTATTTGTGTAGGGTAACTCCTGCAATGTACAGAGCTCATTCAGGCTGGGTGGGATCGCTGTTCTTTAGCCTTGCTTCTGTCTCCACTGAAGAGGAGCACAGTGAGGACTGGGACTTCTTTGTCCCAACATTTGCTGTGAGAGAGAGAATTTATTTGTGTCTAAGCTCAAAATGAGGGAGAAAGACTTGAAACTTCCTCTTGCTTATAGCTGGTGCAGCAGCACACGGTCAGGGAGAGGTGTGTGATCTCCTCCTAAAATGCATCCGAGAGAAAACTGACAATGCAACTAAACAGAGCTTGCCCAAATAACACGAACCTCAGCATTTCCTATCTTCATTGTTTCATGTTACCATCTCAAATGTTGACTTCAGATGGGATATATGTTGGGCATGACATAGATACCCTAAAATTCAATTTCAAACTGTAATAATTGGTTTCTTTTGTAACTCAGCCACGTTGAAGTTTCCCCAGAAAGAACATCACTTCCTTTGCACGATTTCAAGTTGTTTCTGACCATGACCATGACAGAGTTATTTGACCTGGCAGCACACTCGCTGTCCTTGCTTACAGCAGTGTCTTAATGATCTCTGAAAAAATCAGCCTGAGATCAATATGAAACTTGGAAATGATCAGCCTTAACAGTTGTAGCTGTTTCAGTCATATTCTCTCCTAAAGAAGGACGTGCCAGGTAACATTACCTACTCTGACCTTTATTTTTAAAGGCTTACTCTAGTTCCTAGTAATGTCAGCAGTGAAGATACCACTGCTTGAAATGAAAACAAGTAGAGTTTAACACTTTGCTCAAGAGAAGACCTTAAGTACATGTTATTTTGGGTAGAGACAGCATTCAAAGATGCATGAGCCCCATGTGTTTTGCCTGAGTGCCATCTAGTAAGGTAGACGAAGGTAGACTGTAGGTATTATGTTAAAGTCCTGTCTGGAACTTGTCTGTAAATCAGGATTTTTAGCTGTATGACTAGAACTAAGATAGATCCCTGTTGGCTATCAGGATTCTACAGACGTTAGTAAAAATAAATGCTAAGTAGTGAGTCTTTCAGCAAATGTAATAATGTCTTTAACACATCATCCCTCCCTCCTTTGCTTCTCCAGAACTGCATAGTCAGTGTTTATGGAAGACTAAACATGCTGTGTGGTACAAGAGCTTAAAGATTAATTAGTAAACAATTATGATACACTTTGAAGAGGAGAAAGGTTGAGTATGATTATGATAGAGATACATTTGTGGGCCATGGGCCATCCAGAGTATTGCCAGCAATTACAGATATGTTCTTTACCGCTTCAGTAGCTCTCTTCTAATTAGCTTGTATAAATGTATGTATCTGTGGTATCATCAAGCAATTTTCTTGAGCATGCAGGTTTTGTTGTTATAGATTATGTGAGATGATTGCATGCAGTGTTATTTTTGTGGTTGCTTATTAAATGAATTTAACTGCCTATGTTCTCAATTGCTATAAATCAGTGTCACTCCAGGCCAGGGAGCTGTGCTGATTCACACCAGGGAATGCTGTGTTCAGTGGGGTTTGCTGGATGTTGGGATCTTCCATTGTCAGTCAGTGGAATGTGGTCAGGCCAAAAGGCTGTGCCCCTCAGCACATGAGCATGGAAAGGAAAAGGTATGTATTTTCCTTGGGGTCTCAGTACTATGTGCCGAGTGTCAATCATACTGATGAGGAATAACAGTCATTTACTGATTAAAACAGTCAAAAGCAAAATAGATCGTCTGCACCTCAGGAAATCTTGGCTTCAGCTCTATCCCTTTCATTGCCCTGCTTGGGGAGCTCATTCACAGCCCAAGATTTGTGTTCAGAGTGCTTTAGCTGCTCAGGAATCCTGATAAACAGTTGTGCTGCTTGAGGAAAACAACGTATGGACACAACGAGGTACAACACAGAAAGTGAAGTTGTGTCAGAGACAGGAGCAGACCTCTGGGAAGCCTGGCTTTTCTGATCGAGGTCTCTGGGGTAGATGCAACCTTTAAGGAGAGAAGAGCAAGATCCATTTATTGAAGCATTTAGCAGGAAAAATGTGAATCCTTGCCAAGGGGCAAGAATGTAGATGACCTTGGCTGCAGTAAGAATATATTGTTCCCATTCAAGAGAGAACAGAAACAAGGAGCTGTGCTCACTCCAGTGTCAGGAAAAAAATGTTTGTGTTCAGTACGTTGGAGAAATGTCCAGAAATAGCTCACCTTAGTGAAAATATTACTTCTGGAATATTACCAAGGTCAGCAAGACCCTGACTTATCAATTCTGTTAATGTTCATATAAATTCAAGCTGTCAAACGCTAACTTGTGCAACCAAGATACTATAATAGACTTTTATCTGGGTCTCCCTTCTCTGGGTTTCTTTCCTTTTTTGCACACTTCCATCCTTCTCCCATTGCTATTTAGAGGCTCAGCCTATGGCAAGGCAGGAATTCAGGGGTTCAGATTTTAAATGAGACAGAAAAGATAGATTCTGCAATGTCTTAAATAATACACAGTTCCCAAAATGTCCTCTGAGTGTAGCCATGTCTGTGAGCAGGACACCAGTGTCTTGACAAGGAAAACGCTGGACAACCCACTGCTGTAGTTATTGTTCTGGTAAGTAATGGTAAGGGGTGAAGGCTCAGCATATGGAATGTAATTCTCTATTAGGGTTTGATTCTGCAAAGGGCTAATTCAGCTTGGCTCTGAATTAGCAAAGCAAGTTAATGCTTGTTTAAAGTGAGGCATACACTGTGTGTAACCTGTGTGGATGAAGGGAACTCTTCACGGGCTCAAAGAAATTGAATTTGAATCATAAGTTCAAAGAAAGTGAATTGAAATTGAAAATGGCCAAGGTGCTGCAGCTCCTGTGTGTGCTGCTGGGCAATCTGGATGTTGTTCTGCACTAGAGCACCCTCAAGACTGCTCTAAATCATGTCAGTGATGATGCTAAGCACATTGGCATGGGTTTAGGTCTATGGACCATGCCAGCCCCACTGCCTCAGGAGTCTTCAGCTCCCCATTTGCAAAGAGACTGAGCAGGCACTTTGCTGCAGGAGAGAAACTGTCCCAGTTGAAAGTTCCCTTTAAAAGTATAGTGCACAAATGCAACACAGTCTGTTCTTAAACGTTCATGATTTGTCCTTTGTAGAAAAGACAATAAACAACTTGCACTTTTCTTTCTTTGTTGCACCCTCTTTGTTTCTTACTGCTTTAAAACAATAACTACATGTATCAGAAAGACTGATAAGCAATGAGAAGCCCGGGGGTACTGGTGACATTTCACAGGATGAAGTTAAGAGATAGCTGACCTAATGTGACAAGTGTCTTTTTTCAAGTCTTTGCTAATAGCAGTAACCACTTAGACTCCTTAGGTGTGTGTCAAATGCCATGGGCAGTCAACTGAATCATGTCAAAAGGCTGCCTCTCATGACTAAATAGTCTCATATCAGCACAAAGCCCTGTAAATCCACCAGGTGGACTTTAATCATTTTGCTTTCAATGGATTTTGGGTAGCAAGAAGTGGCTGAGAGGCTAATATTTCACCCCCTGTGCCTGTGAGGTTTGTGTTACCGCTCCCTGATGCTGACTCTCCTTTTAGCTGCATGGTGTGCTTTGGTTTTCCATTGTTGGTCCTTTGAGGTCCTGAGCTCCTAACAAAGCTGGGGGAATTTTCTGGTCATTCTCACAGGGCTTTAGGCAATCTCGAGCAATACTGATTTTTGAAGCACTTTGTAGTTGAAATCCTGTTTGGATGAGTCTGGGGGGAAAGGTTTCAAGCACAGGGCTGGGGTTTACCGCAGAGTGTAGCTGGGATCCCGTATCTGTGCTCATGTATTGACCTTGCAGTGACAGAGCACTTAATGATTGGCACTAATGAATTTACACTTGTGTATCAAGCAAGGATGTTAAGCATGAGAAGTAAACTTTAAGGCAGTTTGTGCCTGAGTATGGTGGTGAAGTATTGTCCTTCTTCTGTTTTCTGTGCTCAGATTTAGTCAGACAATCCTAAACCAGGCTTCCATTTTTCTTGGTGCTTTACAAACACATACCTGGAAAATCCAGAGAGATTCCATTCTATTTGTGTTATTCAGAAGTACATGTGACAGGCAGGTGTTATTCTAGGGCAGAAAGGAACTAGCATTCAAAAAAAGAGTCTGTAAAGTGAATTTTCAGGTTGCTGTGCAGTATTATGCTTAAAAATGAATACAGAAATGATAGTGAGCTGTTGGAAATAGCTTAAAACAATCTACAGTATAAACATTCTTATGTCTTGGATATTAATATAACTGTTATGGAAAATCATTCCTTTACTGATTTCCCCTTCTCCTTTCCCAGTTTCCAGTCTTTTACTTATTGCCCTCCAGTCCTTGTGACTTCCCCTAGAAGAAGAATGATGCTCTTTCCGATAATGTCTAAAGCAGGAAAACCCTGAGTTGGTTTTGGCTGTTCCCCAGAAGAAAGTAAGTCACAGAACGTGGCAAGAAAAGTCAGTGTGATTTCCTCTGTTTGGACACGGGTGTACCCCCTCTGGTCCTGGTGGTGACACCCGTTCTCTGTCTGCATTTCTCCCTGTGTTGGTGCTTTATAGCTTGGCCTGCAGGCTGCCCATAGCAGTGAGTAGATGATCCCTTCACTATCCAGTTGGGTGGCAGTAGAAGTCACTGCACAGAGCCTGCCCCAGCTTCTGATCCCAGCCTCTCTACCAAAGCTAGTGACTCCACAGCAGAAGACGTGAGCAGGCCCTGATCCGGCTCAATCCACACAAGCCAGTTTAGTTTCTCTTCACTAATATGGTTCATTTTGGATGTAGTTTAAGAAGTATTCCTGTGAGCAACGCCGCTGTGGAGGCTGTGACTGTTAGGAGAGATGGTGGTGGGCACCAAAGAGGAAGAGATGATCACAACCCCACATCTCTTTCCACTCCAAAGGTCTGCCCAGTGCTCCCTCCTGCAGCTTGGGGCCATAAGCTGCCTGGTCAAAGTCAAGTGTTTCTGTAGTCACTGGAGCGGAAGAGAGCTTAAAGGGAAGGATTTGAAAGCTGATAGTGGAATGGATTTGTCTTGTTTACAATGCATCCCTTCCGTGCTTGAGAAGCACTTTGCAGGAAAGCATGAAGGTGCTCATTTGGAGCAGTCATTAGTGGGCAGGAGACTGTTCCCACTGGCCAACAGGACCTGTAAGTCTGTGATATATGGTAATGCAGGAAAGAATTGGCTAAGAGGAACCTGCAAATGAAGATAAATTGATGCAGCGTAAGAGGAGGAACCATGAGGTCCATGATGCCCGTTTCCTTATTATTTGCTGTTCTGATTCAAATATTTGGGATTTCAGGCACTCTTGTGCTAAGTTTTGGTCAATGAGGCTTTTTTAACCACCGCTTTTAGTCTACTCTTTTTCTTCCTTTCTTTTTTTAAAGACTCATCATTAGAAAAACTTTAACTACATGAACAGGAAAAAGAAACCTTTCCTTTGACAAATTGGAACTCTCCAAAGACTTATAAGCCAGTATGAAAGATTGACTTAATGGAGCAGTGTAGTTTTGCTACAGCAAGGAGCCTCCCAATCCTCTGATTAGACTGATATAGATTTTCTAGAGATTAGCCAAATCTGAAATGCATTACCAAAAAATCCACTGTGACAAAACAGTTTTGACAGCATAAATGAAACCTAAAGCAATGTAAAATGTAATTACTGCAGCTATCCCTGTGACCCCTCAGTATTCGCTGCCTTGCTCTGGCCTCAAGAGAGCTTGGGCCTATTTTCCACCTATTTATTTTTCTGCATGTTTGGCAAGGGTATTTTTAGTCTATTCATTTGCTTTTCTTTAGCACCCCCTTTTCTGGCTCCTCTGTATTCCAACCTGGCTTTTGGTGGAAAGACTTTAAATAAATAAGGGATTGAAAGGTTATGAGGAGGGTACAGGAAGGTCAGAGACAAACCGGAATCAATCCCTTACTGCCTTTTCACGTGCTTTGGTGGTAGGGCTCTGTGATCACTTTATTTAACTTGCAGAGGGCCAGGAGAAGTGCTGGGGTTTATTTACATTCCAGTGGGATAGAGGGGCCCTTGCTGGTGTTAGGAATTCATAGTGTGTGTCTATGTGGAGACCGTTTCTACTTTGAAGAAACCAAGTGACCATGAGAGAGGAGAGGAGGAAAAAACTTGGAAGTCCCAAGGTCATGCTGAAGGTGTGGGAGTCTTCTATGTGCCATATTTATACCCAAAGAAGCAGTGCTGATTTGCTTCTCCCCATGCGTTCCTGGGGAGGGAAAGATAACTGAAGGCAGTGTGACAGAAAGAGCTTGAATACAAAAGTCTGTGGGGTTTTCTTAATCTTTTCTCCTCTGCAAGTTGATCTGTAATTGCTGTGTGTGACTGGACGTGGTGCGTTTTATCTTAGGGGTGATACAAAGATCACAACTGCCATGAGGTAACTACTTTGCATCAGTGAGCGATGTGGTTTTGAGCTGGCAACCTTGGGGAAGGAGTTTTTGGTCTTTGAGTCACCTTGTCTTCCCAGCCATTGTCACAGAGGAGAACTCTCACTACACTGGTCAGCAGATAGCTCCAGATGCAACCATGTACCTTTTAAAAATAACCCCAGGGTCAGTTATTTGGTGTTTTGGGGAGGGATCGTAGGTGGGAATTTTATCTGGCTCTTGGACAGCATCTATCTGAGGTATTTCTGTGCCTTCCATTACCACAGCATCTGAGCAACCTTGTAATCGTCAGTACACTTATCCCGAGGAGGCAGAGTGCTGCTGGTGGTGTCAGCCACTGCCCTGTTTGCTGGAAGTCGTGCTGGAGGTCTGCTCCAGAGCCCACCAGCCCCGTGCTGGCTTACAGTGAAGTACCCAGAACCAGAATCACAGAATGGTTTGGGTTGGAAAGGACCTTAAGATCATCTGGTTCCAACCCCCTACCATGGGCAGGGACACCACACACTAGACCATGTCACCAAAGGCTCTGTCCAACCTGGCTTTGAACACTGCCAGGGATGGGGCATTTACCACTTCTTTGGGCACCCTGTGCCAGCGCCTCAGCACCCTCACTGTAAAGAACTTCTTCCTTATATCTAACCTGAACTTCCCCTGTTTCAGTTTGAAGCCATCACCCCGTGTCCTATCACTCCAGTCCCTGATGAAGAGTCCCTCTCCAGAAGCATCCTCCAGCGAGGCAGCTGGCACAGCCCAGGGCTGTTCGCAGGGACCACTGGTCCTCTTGGCTCTGTTTCATACCAAGTCTTAAGAAAACCTCTGATGCTCTAGTGATATCAGCTATAAACTAAACCACAGGCTCCCCAGATGGGTTTGACCTCTGGAAAGCTGGCAGCCCTCCAGTTTTCATGGGCCTTGCTTCCACTTCCACCCCCTTTCATCATAACTTTTAATTAAAACTGCTGTTCTGTGTAGCTGGGTAGTGGCACAATCAAAGTCTGGAGAAGAGAAGGCTCAGGGGGGACCTTATCGCTTTCTGCAACTGCCTGACAGGAGGATGGAGCCAGGAGGGGGCTGGTCTCTGCTCCCAAGGAACAAGGGATGGGACAAGAGGAAACGGCCTCAAGCTGCCCCAGTGGCACAATCAAAGTCTGGAGAAGAGAAGGCTCAGGGGGGACCTTATCGCTTTCTGCAACTGCCTGACAGGAGGATGGAGCCAGAAGGGGGCTGGTCTCTGCTCCCAAGGAACAAGGGATGGAACAAGAGGAAACGGCCTCAAGCTGCCCCAGGGCAGGTTTAGCTGGAGCTGAGGAACAATTCCTTCCCCAGAGGGTGCTCAGGCATTGGAACAGGCTGCCCAGGGCAGGGCTGGAGTCACCGTCCCTGCAAGTGTTCACAGCCCGTGTAGCCGAGGCCTCAGTGCCAGGGGTTAGTGGTGGGCTTGGCAGGGCTGGGGAGTGGTTGGACTTGATGAGCTTAAAGGTCTTTCTAATCTAGTCAATGCTAGGATTCTATGGTTCTGTGGCTTCTTTAATGAGTTGCTCCATGTGTCTTTAGCTCACTTAGAACTTCTGATGGTAACGTTGCAGGAAAGGGAACTCTCTGTGTGTCAGTGAATGGCTGGTATGATGGCTTTCCAGTACTGATGTCAACAGCTTTCTGATAACTGCTGTAAGTCCTTGCACTGTACTGTATGATCAGAACAACTGCAGTAAAAGAAATGCCATGTCTGTTTTATGCCAAATCATGAATTGCATTGAGAACCCAAATCAGAGCTCATGGTACCTGGCAGCACTAGCTGCATTTTGCATAGGTTTACAATTATGCATGTTAATACAGTCAGAATGGTTTTATTGCCCTGGAATTTAATGTATTTTAGATTTGCTAATCTCTCTATACATCACTTTAGCCAAAGGATTATGGCTTCTTTAGTAAATCAAAAATATACTGCTCAATTAAGTCAATCTTTCACATCAGCTTATAAGTCTTTGGAGATTTTTAACTTGTAAGAGGGGATTTTTCAAGTAGGATTTAAACTTTTATAACAATATAAGGAACCAGCAAGAAATACAAAAGAAATAGACATTACAATTAAGTAATGCCCATGGAGAGAGACATGGTTTTTTCACCAGTGTGTAGCTTTGGAAATGGTGATGTTGTAGGTGAGGTACAATGAATTCAAAAGGGCTCATGAACTTTATCCTTAAATTTCTACTGCTTAGATTCAGGCTAGTGAGGTCTGAGACCAAATTACCCCCAGTTTGATATATTCCTGTGGAAATTTTTGCTATTTATGGTAGGTTGTTGTATCTGATACTTTTTGAATCATCAGTAATGGTGTTAAGAGAGGGGGGAAAAAACAGCTCAGAAGTTTCTCTTCCAGCCCAGAGAAGCTGTGGCTGCCCCATCCCTGGCAGTGTTCAAGGCCAGGTTGGACACAGGGGCTTGGAGCAACCTGCTCTAGTGGAAGGTGTCCCTGCCCGTGGCAGGGGGTTGGGACTGGATGAGCTTTTAGGTCCTTCCAACCCAAACCAGTCTGGGATTCATTCTATGCTTTTATGAAAGTCAACACTAGTATGACTTGTGGGTGTACTCCAAAGCTTTTAGGCAGAAGTAACTTGCCCGAAGTCATATAGGAGTGGGATCAAGTAGAGAACTGAACAGAGCTTTTCTGAGGCACCGTGTAGCACCCACAGACTTCTGGACCATCCATCCCACCTTTCTCTGAAACAGTGGTGATGGGCTGCTCCTAGATGCAGGCAGAAGGTCTTACATGAAGTGGCTGAAGTCGGTGGGGATCCTTTTCAGGGATGTCCATCATCTGTGTATGGTGGCTGCTGTGTTCCTTCAACCAAGATCATCTCCCAGGCAGCATGGTCGCAATTCACCACGTTTGGTATACATCAGTGTCATTCTATTGTGGCCATGCTGCAAAACAGATAATGCCTATTAGAAACAGCAAAGCTTTTGTAAGCTGCCTTAGAGCTAAATGAGTTATTTCACACATGTCTGGGAAGGAGAACAAAGAGCTAAGCCCATATAGGAGTTATTTACTTGTGTTGCGTGCCAAACCAGCACTGCGTTCGATGGGGCTGAGGTGGCAATGTTTAAGTCAGAGCACACAAACACGGTGTTGCTAAGTTTGCCTGTAATGCCTTTGGAAAATTAATTTGCTGTGCAGCCCCTGTGTAAAACTTATTATAGTAGTTACAATAGCAAAGGCAGTTGTTAAGGCTGAGTTCTAACCCCCACTCTTGGCTAATAACTTTTTGCTAATAACTTTCTCAAATCCCTTTTGCCCTGAGATTTTCCATGCTCAGTGCTAGCCCTAAGGTGAATTTTTTGGGAAGTCTGGGAGGATTTTGAATTGTGAGAGTATTAATAAAATACATTTTTCCTCCTTGTGTTTTAATGGAACTTTTGCATTCTGAAAAGTCTCTGAAACATCAGGTTTGTTTGTAGCCCTGAGAAAGGAAAGAGAGCAGCGTAATCGATGTCTGCAGAATATCCTGGTTCATGGGGCTGTGGTGACTGTGTGTGGTCACAGCAGCTTTAAAGATGAAGGTTGACATTCTCAAAAGTATCTAATGAGGTAGGCCTGTTTCAAAAGCAACATTGACATTGAGGAGATTAAATGTCATAGAAGCTCGTAGGGTGGAGGCCCCTGCGTACCTGCCGCTCTTGGAAGTAAAAGGCTGTTTTGTAGAGCTGAGCAAGGAGTGTTTCTCTTCTCATGAGGTGTGGGGTTATTTTGATCCCCAGCTTGGATCAGGAACCTGCTCATACGCTACAGTCGTGCAGTTCCCATCATGTGCCACATACATAAGCCATGCGGAAGACCATGTGGAATGCTGGAAATGAGTAGTGAGGGATTTCCCCTCTGAGCAAGGGTGGGAGTCCTTGGCTGTGGTTCCTGTGAGCCACATTGGTCCAGTGTGCACCTCTGAGCCAGGGGTTTGAAACATCCATCTTGAATGTGACGAGTGAGTAAAGCAAAAATACTTTTAAGCAAATCTAAGTGTGAAAGGGTTACAATCTGTATCTGACCAGTCTAAGTGTACCTTTAAACACCATTTGCTTTTAATTTCAATGATGTCTTAAAGGACTTCAGCTGAACTCCACTTGAGCTCTTCTTTTAAAACCCTTAGAAGCCACCAATACCAGAAGCACAAAATGTGCTGCTTCAGTGGCTCCTATGGACTTTCCATGGCTGTTGGCAGATGTGCTGCTTCAGTGGCTCCTATGGACTTTCCATGGCTGTTGTCAGGTTGTGACTAAATAGATTGAATTGCCTGCTTCCTCTATTGTCTTTCACTGTCCTGTTCCCATTGTGTAAGTGCTTTTCCAGCACTTGCTGGAACTCCAACATTGGTGAACGTTCATGGAGGAGCTGAATTTCCACCAAGGAACTTGGCTACCAAGTGCGTGATGCCTTGATCTGGTGATGATGCCGGGGTGAAGGCATTTACTGCTGCCCCCGTCAGAGCTTGCTTATGTGTTGATCCACATCATACCTGTACCATGAATGAAAGAACTGGATTCGCAGTTGTTATAAATCCCCCTATGATTTAAATAATTGTGAAGAGCAGTGCTAGAATAATTTGAAAACTGTGGAGTCCAAAGTTGAGAGCAGGGAGAGTCTGAAATCTGTGGTTTGCATCACTAACCCATGGTACACATACACCGAGTGAGACTAGAAGGCATTTTCCAGTTCAGTTTTCCTTGTTAAATGTAAGGTGTATTATTTCATCTATGCTTTACAACACACAGGATGTATAATGGGGCTGGGTTCATACTGTGGCCGGAAAGTTCATGTTTGGGATAGTTTTGCACTTCTGGCCTTTTCTTTTTGTTTCACCTGGATTTAGTGACAACTTTCACATTTTTGTCTCTATCACACGCAGAAGAATTCAGTGCTGAATGCATGTCAGAGTGCCCACCCCAGGACCAGCAGGGTGCAATTCTCCTCTTCAGTTCCCCAGGACTGCTGTTCCTACCTGCTTTAGCTGAATGAGCCATTGACTGTATTCAGTTCCTTTGTGTTGTCTCTCATTTGGTGGGTGGTGAGGGGCAGCTTCCCTTCACTCACTGGAAGCAAGTCCAACATAGAATCCCAGAATGGTTTGGGTTGAAAAGGACCTTAAAGCCCATCCAGCTCCAACCCCTGCCACGGGCAGAGACACCTTCCACTAGAGCAGGTTGCTCCAAGCCCCTGTGTCCAACCTGGCCTTGAACACTGCCAGGAATGGGGCAGCTACAATATCCTTAGGCGAGTTGCTGACTTCGTTGATTCTACCCTATTTCAGAATGAATGTTCATGGGCATCTCTCCTAAATTGTTCTGGTGAGCACTGAATGGATGATGGAAAGTTTCCTGCCAGCTTTGGTGGGTTTTGTTCAGCCCCTTCCTTTGGATCAGTTTAGGGGCAGGTAGAAAAATGTTCAGAAAGATCAGTTTTGGGAAGGGACTCCACATGAATTGACTGACTCTGTGTTATGGTATGAGGGAAAATATACCTTATCTGAAACTTTGTGGCCATATCAAATGATTAAAAAAAAGATATTATAAATAAGCAATGTGTAAATGTGACCCACTGAGAGGCTCAGAACTTGCAGTGAACATTTGGACTGATGTATTTTCCTCTTTTGCTTCCTTCTCAGCACATCTGTTCCTGTAAATGTTAGTAAATAACACCTTCCTTTCCTTGCCTTTCTAGGCCCCTGTGTGCCATGCACGTTTGGGCTTTGAAATCCTGGGGATTTCAGTTTTCTTAGGACAATTTCCTCCCAGACCTTTGCAGTGAATCTGGTGTGCATCAGAGCTGCCATGTGCTAAGCAGCTAAACTGCATTACCAATGGGGGAATAATGATCAGCCCCAGATTATGGCATTATTAACGCCTTAATACTGATAACTCTTAGCAGTTCACCAGACCATCAAATGTTTTCCTTTTAATACTGTCCCAGATTTTCCAGCGAGCAGTGGAGATAACCTGACAGCCCAATAGAGTTTGATGTATGTGTCTGGAGAGGGGGAAGGAAAAAAACCAGGTTGAGATCCTCCACTCAAGCCAATGTCTTTAATGGCTTCCCTAGATTAAAATAATCCCTATGGGAAATCCACTATGACAACAGTTCTTATACAGATTTTGTGATTTTCCAGTCAGTGCTTCTGTGCCACAACCACTCTTTGAAAGTGTTTATGTTAGTGAAAGGCCACATTCTCAGAGACTTCTTGGTTTTTTCTTTCTAAAGAATGTGTTTTAACTCCATTAAGAAGAGTTTGAAGTTCTCACTTTCTTCCTTGGGCATTAGCGTGCCTGTTAGTCCTGTATCTTGTGAATGTTTGACAATGTGAAGAAATGGCGAGGTCAGTTCTGACTCCCATATGAAAGCTCATCCTGGTGTTTGCACTTAAGTACAGTATTTATAACATGGGTGATTTCATCCATTAGCCCTTTAGGGGATTGAAGAATTAGGCTGCGTGACAGAAGGCCAGGCAGTAACAACACTAAAACACTAACTAGTGTTGATTTGAAATCCAAATGAGAGAACAGATTTGCAGTCCTGAAATCAGGCACATTTACTCCTATTTAGAGGTAACAAACCTAGCCCTGAACAGAAAACTTTTCACCAACAGCACCCAAGGCCAGATTCTTAATGTGGGGAGACCTTTTAAAGAGCTCAGATAAATTCAGCAATGCTTCGTTGGTGGAAAAAGTTGTCATCTTTAATAAAGGCAGGAATTTACAGCTGCTGGGGAAGCTTTAACCTTCTGGGGTGTGGGGGAATCCATGAGAGAGCGAAAGACGAGAGTATTTCTGAGGGTGTCCACTGAGACCCAAGCTCATGTTTGCAGCATCGTTGCACTTAACCTTTGTACCTTTGCTGCAGGTTATATGATCCCTCAGAAAGCTGTGAATGTGGAGAAGGTCATGCTGTTATTTGTGTCCCTGCCACTGAAATGCTGTTGGAACACATTGCTGTGGCCACAGGTCATAGATTGTCAAATTAAAAAGGAACATTAGACATTCCCTGCTCGCTACCAGTTGCAAGGGGCTTTTGGCTGTTAGATGGTTATTTAAGTAGCAGCTTCTCTTGTTCCCACTTTGATTTGGTAGTTGCAGCAATCAGGTTGATTAATAAGTGTCCAAGACCTGTGTTTCTGTATAGTAAATAGCTCCGAAACACTTTACAGTAGTTCTGTAGTGTACATTGTTATTGCAGCACCCTCCACTGGCTCGTGTACCTACTTTATCTCTCTGAAAGATTAATTCTTAGGTAAGGCATGGGAAAAGCATCACTTTATCACCAGTTTAGAGTGGTATCTTGGGCACCATGCAAATGTTCGTGTCACATTGAGGTTTAGCAAAATGGAATTAAGCCCGTTGTTAAAAATAATGATTTGAGACCCAAATTCATGGTCAAAGGCTACATAATATGAGATACTTGAGATATTTAGTTAAAAAAACCAGTTCAACCTGAAGGAGCAGAGAGGTGGTAGTGAATGGTGCAGCCCATGAGGGCTGCCCAAACTGCTAACAATGCTGTTATCTCTAACCAGGACTCAAAGGTGATATTCAAAAGAGAGAATTGCAGCTTTGTAGATTGTGATGAAGGTCTGCTCCTTGGAAATGTATTTTTCACATTTCACAAAACAGTGACTGTCTTTTAATTATACTCTGTTTTCTCCTGCTTTTGCATCTTGATGCTGGTGTTGGGCAGGGTACTGACAAGGCTCAGCAGCAGCATATCATACAGTCATAAAGTGGTTTGAGTTGGACGGGACCTTAAAGCTCCTCCAGCTCCAACCCCCTGCCACGGGCAGGGACCTCTTCCACTAGAGCAGGTTGCTCCAAGCCCCTGTGTCCAACCTGGCCTTGAACACTGCCAGGGATGGGGCAGCCACAGCTTCTCTGGGCACCCTGTGCCAGCGCCTCAGCACCCCCACAGGGAAGGATTTTTTCCTAATGTCTAACCAAATGTCCCCTCTGTCAGTTTAAAGCCATCCCCCTTGTCCTGTCCTTACATGTCCTTGTAAAACACCCCCCTCCAGATTTCTCGTAGGCCCCCTTTAGGCACTGGAGCTGCTCTAAGGTCTCCCCTTAAGGAGTCTTCTCTTCTTCATGGTGACCCAGCCCAGCTCTCTCAGCCTGGCTCCATAGGAGAGCTGCTCCAGCCCTTGCAGCATCTCCGTGGTCTCCTCTGGACTTGCTTGACAATGTCCACATCCCTCTTGTGTTGGGGACCCCTTCATGACTCTGCAGATAAACTTCCTGGCAGAGTATGATCATGTTTTGTACATCCAGCTCCCCTGCTAGCCATATCTCCCTCTTATCCTCCTAATAAGCTTTACACAAGCAGCCCAAGTCCTCTTTACAAGCGGTGCACTACCAGGAAACACAGCTGCCTGGTGACATCTGCCCCATCACCGTGTGCTGCGGTGGGATGGAGGTTAAGACTGGAAGGGGCTCACTCTGTCCTGTGTCACTGTGCTTTCATAGTTAAAATGCTGCTCTGGGTTAGCAGTTTGGTGTCTGGAGTCCTGTTGCTGATGGGTATGTGAAATCAAACCACCTCTGACAGGTTAAGCTGTGGTTTGTTGTAACACTTTGGAAGGGGAAAGTCGAAGTTACCAAAACAGTTTTCAATGGGGGTCAGCTCTGGGTGTGGTGACCTTTCTGCTCTGACCACTGCCCAGCTTAAAGTACTGCTCCGGTCTCCAGGCTGTTTACATGATAGGCTCTAAAACCAACGTTGCTCCATCAGATTTTCACACTTCCATTTGTTTTAAGAGTTAGGGAAAAAGAAATAATCAGCATTTCATAAATTCCTCTTCTCGCCTGAATGAAACAGGCAGTCCCACAACTTTATTTCCAGCTGCTTTTCCTGTTTCCCACACATTGCAGTCAGCAACCTTTGCCCAGGGCAGGGTGACCGCTGGTTCGTATGGAAGACCCGAGTCCTGCCTGTGGCAGTGGGGATGCTCTGGCAAATAGGATGTTTGTTCCGCTTGCAGGCCAAAGGAAAAGGAATTTCTGGAATGATATGGGTAAAAACAGGATTGTTTCTTTTGGCAGTCTCGCTCGGACAGTCCTTGAGCTGTTGTGTGGTGGTTCTGTTTACACCGAGACAACCCAAGCAAACAGGCTGCCCTGGGCTATCAGCGTGGCTGGAGTTTCCAACATATTTTTCCAGCATATCAAGAATTTGGATCTGTGCCACACAATCGTTCTACAGAACCGTGAGTGGGAAACACTCCAGTTGTGCTCAGTCTGTTTTCTAAGTTCTCCAAATACTGCTTTTCCAGGAATGGTCAGTGCAGCCCCCATCAAATGAAATACCTCGGAATTTGTCCTCTCTTGATCTAATTCTTTACAAACAACTGCCCTTTCTGAACTGTTTTTAGTGCTTACAATGCTCTTTTATTCATTTAATCCTTGCTACCCTTCACCTGTAGAACTACACAGCAGTGGCAAGGCTGTTTACCATGCTGGTACTAGCAGTTTTCATGGCCCTCAGTGTTGTTCAGCAGAGATGCTCCAAGGAGACCTTATAACAGTCTTCCAAAACCTAATGGGGGCTACAAGAAATTCGGAGAGGGGCTTTTTACAGGGCATGTAGGGACAGGACAAGGGGAATGGCTTTAACCTGACAGAGGGGAGATTGATGTTAGATCTTAGGCAGAAGCTCTTCCCTGTGAGGGTGCTGAGGCGCTGGCACAGGGTGCCCAGAGAAGCTGTGGCTGCCCCATCCCTGGCAGTGTTCAAGGCCAGGTTGGACACAGGGGCTTGGAGCAACCTGCTCTAGTGGAAGGTGTCCCTGCCCGTGGCAGGGGTTGGAGCTGGATGAGCTTTAAGGTCCTTTCCAACCCAAACCATTCTAGGATTCTATTCTATGATTCTGTAACCTCATCCACCTGCCCCACTCCTGCTATGGCTTCAATGCAAGTAGCTCAAGCCCTTGGCTGAGAAAACCTTTTTTGGTTGGCTTTCATGTTGAGCTTGTGCTGTGGAGTATTTTCACAGCTTTTCAGGCTTTGCTGTTGTTGCTGCTGCTGCTGCTGTGTTAAAATTAAAGGCCTATTTCCAGCTTGTTCAGGATAAGGCAGTTTCTACAGGTTTCCCTGTGCAGGTCCCCCCTCTCTGCCCTTCCCCACCCCAGCCCTGTGTGCTCTCTCATGGCCTCTAGGGCAGTTCAAGGTTTCTGTTTTACTTTCGTGTACGAAGAAGAGTTGAAAAACTCTTTGGTAGCTTCTATAGAGAGTTCCAGGAATCCTCTCCAAGCTTTATGTATCAGGGAAATAGCAGAAGAGTTGTTCATATTGCCCATAAACAGGCTTCCGGTGCTTCAGCCCCTTTAATCCATGTTTATTCTGCTTAGTCTATGGTTAAAACAAAAATGAAAGTCTGAGAGTGTAAATCAGCTGATTAGTCTCCCTTGCTGTGTTCAGACCTGCGTAGCTGGATAAGAGCAGAGAGTGGTGCTTTGGACCTGTGCCTGGCTATTCCCAGCTCTGCCGTCCAGCCAGGGGTGACCTTAGCTGAGCCTCTGTGCCTCCGTTTCCATCTGTGTGAAAAGTTCATCGTGATCCTGACTTCTTTTTCCTGTTTTTTGAAAGGATTTTGACCCCTGCTGCTGAAAAGAGCCAGACACTGCTCTTCATGATTCCCCCAGGTGCATGGGATAAAAGCAGGCTGCCTTAGAGGAACAGGCTCCCTTCTTTGGGGAGCTCGGTGTTGCTGGAGGTGTGGGGCTGTCTGAAGTGTTTACATCCTGCACTTCTAAAGTCATATCTGTAGGCCATCACTTTGGGTTGAAAATTGATTTTATTAGGTGAAAATGAAAATGAACTGAAGAAATGAACTGCAAGCCACATTGCTGCGCTCGGCAAACGCGTTATCCTGCCTTATGTGTGCCCGGATGTAATGAATACGCAGAGACCACCTACTTTGAACACTCCTCTGATTTCCCAGTTTCTTTAAAGTCTAATAATATTGGCAATGCAGGATGAAAGCAATTGTGAAAAGTGAAAAAGTCCTTGTTTGCCTATCCTGTCATCTGGGCTCTGTTTCACTGAAGCTGAAAATGAAGGTAACTTGCCTTAATGCTGGAGGACAGCTTTTAGTCTAATTGAACCATGCATCGGCCAGAACCCAGTATTGAGCCTTCAGTCTCGGGTTAATCCCTTTTATTGGCTTGGGCGCAGGTTATCATCCCTTCTTATCAAACAAGGACCCCTTTCTTCTCACTCGGGATCAGAACTAAAAGCCAGTTGAGAAAGAAAATGCCAAATTCAAAGCTTTAAGCCTCCCTTCCCCCCAAAAAACCCTTCCCACCCTGCACATCCACGAGGTGCTCTGCGGCACACACACTTCAGCTGCAAGGCCTGGGTGCATTTTTGTTGCTAGGAAGCTCCCTCCCCTTTCAGCTGTGATTTCAGCTTCAAAGTGCCCCACTTGGCTCAATTGTTTTGCCCAGCATTTGCTGGTCAGCATGTCAGATTAAATTTATGGGTGGTTGACTAGTGCTTAGTATTTGAACACCTGCTTCAGCCTCCTCTTCTGGCACAGCTTTTAGAGCAGAGGTATGTTAAAGCCATCGATAGCGAGTGTGTGGTGTGGGGCAGTGATGGCTTTTAAGGGGAATAAAAATGGCTTTTGGGGGGAGAAAAAAATAATAACAAACAGTTATTTTTGTGTGAGGCAGCTGGTCAAACTGCAGGATCACAATTGTCCTTTCTTCTGACCTTAAACTCGAGGAACCTGCTTAAACCAACATGGCCAAAACCCCCTCATGTTTATTATCAGACTGTTTTAGCCATGATTATAGGTCAAATCACCAAAAAGTAAGTGAAAAGATGCACTCTGCATATTTTAAACACAGGAAAAGGTTTTTAAATGAAATAATAGGAAACCTTCAACAAAGATTATCCTGTGTATACTTCCAATTTATCCTATATTGGGTTTTGGGAGTCACTTATTCTGGCATGGTGTTATTTAAATGTAGTATAAAACACCAAAAAATCCCACTTGCTTTTCTTCATCTTCAATGCCTGCCTTGGACTTCTGCAACAGCTTTACAGTCAGAGCAATATATTAACCAGCTTTTCTGATAATGGGCAGGAGGAGAAATTAAAGGTCAGGACAGTCTAATGGGGGATATAATAAAATAAGGACTTTATAAAGGCCTGGAACCTTCATGCTTCTGCAGAAAGGTTTCTTGCATTTCCCAAGAAACATCTGGTCTGTGACTCTCGGAAATAGGATCCTGAACCAGGCGAGCCATGGGTCTGATCCCATTTGGCGTTTTAGGTCCCCTTCACACAGTCCAAACTCCAGCAGTTAACAGCAATTCAAGGTGTATGACCCAGGAAATATCGATGCCTCTGGAAGAATCTTATCCTTTCTGTTCTGGGGCTGTTCGGCCAAATTCTTCCCATCATCTCTTATATTCCCTTCCAGATGCTTTCCCCACAGGCAGCCGGAAAGTCGAGGTTGCAACCTCTTTGTAAGTTTTCTTCCCTTCCATATTGTTCTTTGGTAAAAGCATAGCATGGGCTGGTTTTGTCATACAAACCAGCACAATGCCTGCTGGCCTGGGTATCCAAAATACAGTTTTATTGTTGTGGAAAGGCCTTAATGAGGAAGGAAAAAACCAACCCCAACCCTATTTAATAAAGTGCATCAAGTGCCCTTGGGACAAATTAGCACACAATGACTTCTTGTGCCGCCAATTGAAGCAGCAGATCGGGGTAGTGATAGGCTTTACAGGAAATATTAAAAGAGCACAGATGGCTCAAGTTTACATGTTTACAGTGGAGGTGGAACAGCAGCCAAACCCTTCCAGTAGAGTATAATTTACTCGGAGGTCATAGACCTCGTGGTTAAGTATGAACCTGAAGACTATTGTAAACACGTTATTAGGGTTTGTAGAGGTTTAATCCCGGCATTTTCCCCTTCTTTTCTGCAACATTAGAAGCAATTGGCTGGAGCGTGAGTGAAAAGAGATACTTAAAGCATGGAAAAATGTGACATTCTGTTGGCGGCGGTGGAGCTGAGCTGTTGCAGGGAGCTGGGATGGGGTTATGCAATTGCTACTGTTACTATGTAATTAGAAGCTCTTTGGCACTGATCTACCGTTGGGCTCACAATGTGATTACAAAAAAATAGTACTGAAAAATGTAGCTAGAAACAAGCTGCTTCAGCAATTACAGGAGAAGCTGCTGTGGCCGTATTGCTGTGGCTCACAGCTGTGAGCAGTCACAGAATCCGGTTGGAAAAGACCTCTAAGCTCATCAAGTCCAACCTTTACCCCAGCAGTGCCAAGGCCACCACTAACCCGTGTCACCAAGGGCCTTGTCTACACGGGCTGTGAACACTTGCAGGGACGGTGACTCCAGCCCTGTCCTGGGCAGCCTGTTCCAATGCCTGAGCACCCTCTGGGCAAGGAATTGTTCCTCAGCTCCATCTAAACCTGCCCTGGGGCAGCTTGAGGCCGTTTCCTCTTGTTCCATCCCTTGTTCCTTGGGAGCAGAGACCAGCCCCCTTCTGGCTCCAACCTCCTGTCAGGCAGTTGTAGAGAGCGATAAGGTCCCCCTGAGCCTTCTCTTCTCCACACTAAATCCCCCAGGTCCCTCAGCCTTTCCCCATCACACTTGTGCTCCAGGCCCTGCTCCAGCTCCAGTGCCCTTCTCTGGCCCCGCTCCATCAGGGATGCTGACCAGAGAAAAGAGATACCCCAGGGGACTGGGGTTCAACTCCTTGCTCTACCATGAGCTTCCTATAGGGCCCAGGTCCAGCCAGCCGGATGCTTTCTTATTTAGGTAACTAATTAAATGCTTGTTCAATTATATATTTATAGTTCTTTGCATCTCTGGTGGCATCTAGCAGAAATCTGACTACTGCAGATAACAGGGCACTTTGCAGGGATGCTTTGAGCAAGCTGGGCATCCTTTTCATCATTTGTCTAATTGTGATAAGTGTCACTTGTTTTTACTCTTCCTCCTCTTTGTTCAGACTGTCAGCTCTTCAGGACAGGAATTGTCACATCCAAAACTCAGACAGAAAATGGTTTTTAAGGCAGCCTGTAGCAGGCTGTGGTGTAGGATAAGAAGATGGGGTCACCAAACGGACAGGCGAGCTTTGCTGGGAAAGGAGGAACTGCCTTTAGTGTCAGGTGTCCTTAAAGTATGTGGTTTGTTCCCTGCAGGAATCAGCAACCTTGGTCAATCCAGCATCTGCTTAACTTAATGACATCTTAACCTGGAACCATGTTCTGCCTCCCCTGCAGTTTGAGCTATTTTGTTTGCTTCAAATAATACCTAACCCATAGCAATAGGACAAAGCAACTATCTGGGCCCAGGCACTGAAAGTAAATCTGAAGTAATGAAAAGCTCTAAACACAAGTATAACAAAATCTAGCTCATGTATTTCCCTTCATGACTGGTTTTCAAAGCGCTGTTCAAAGCAGTTCAATATTGTTATCCTCTTCCAACAGACAGGCAGATTGAAGCATGAAAGGGTGAAGTAATTTGCCAAAAGAGTGATAAAGTTTGGCCTCAGAAATAGGTTTCTTGATTTCCCAATCAAATGTTCTGTCCTTTGGACCAGAACCATTGGGTTGTGCTCAGGGTAGTCTTTGCATTTTCATGGTGTGGTAGCTCCTCTGATTCCGATTGCTGTCAGCCCAGGAGCAGCTGGTTTCTTTTTCCCCCTTTCTTTTCCTTGCACATGTACATGCAAATGTGAATGGTGTTATTTTCACTTAACGAGCTCCTGTAATATCACTGGAATCACTTGATAGTTAAGTCATGTTAAATTAAACCTGGCTGCTGCTGCCTCGTCATCACCATCAGCAGCACAATAGGTGCATTATTAACTGAGTATTTACTTTGCAGACAATTATCTTCCTCATCTGAAAGTTGGCTTCACCTGGGAATGTTCGAATAGGTGAGTTGAAGCTGGAGTTCTCGGCTAATCTGGGGCTGATCTAGATGGCAATATCTCCATGTGAATTTCCCCAAATGAAACCTGCATGACTCACCCCACAAAAATCCCAACCAATAACATGAGCTCATTAACCACAAATCAATCACCACAGCAACTAAACCCACAACATGGCACGGAGCACCTCAAAAAAGAGGAGATTTGGGTGAAAGTGCCCACCATACCCAGCTTTTCAGGCAGAGCTTATTGCTGGTGATGGTTATGGGACAGAGCGGACGGTGAGGATTGCTCCAGGACAGGGCCCATAGGAAGTGTAGTGATTTTATGAAAACCCCAAGTTTCCTTTGCTACACAACCTTTTCCAGCCCCTTGCAGCAGAACTCATTTCAGGAGCCCAAAGCCTGGTAGCAAGCCTTGCAACTTACCATCTGGTGGCATTTAAAACCTCTTTACCTCTCCACTGGAGATCAACACCCTATTCCAGGTATGGAATACTATAATACCCTATTCCAGGTATGCACAAGGACTGAAAATGTTTGTGTCCACATGCAAGAGAGAAGTGAGTGTGACATGTGGTTGCCCTCACCTGGGGTAGAAGGAAGGAGTCCACTTCCAGGGCCCTCAAGTTGAGGTCAAGAGCTAAATGCCCTCTGATATTGCAGCAAGGGCAGGAATCTGTGGTGATGCTGAGCACAAAAGGGAGACCTTTGGGTCGAGCTCGGTGCTGCTTTGGCCTCATGCAGCCTTTCCATGCCTGCCCTTGACTCTTTCTGGGCATTCTGCCAACCCAAATTCCCTGCTCGCTGTGTGAGTAGCTTTTTAAACATATCAGCCTGATCTAGGGGTGTAGTGTGCCACTGTTTCAACCAGTGGCCTGCGATGAATGCCAAGTTCAGGAGACATTTCCAGTTGAGTAGCTTGCAGCTGAGTAGGTTTTGCTGTTTGGATGCTCATTCTTCCAGCTGTGAGAAGGATGGGCACACACTGGAGTGCTCTGAGCTGAAGCTGAGAGCTTTTGGGCTCAGTATCATCAGCCCTGAGAATTTGCCAACTGTGTGTTTTCTAGAATGAAATTTCTAGAAATGAAAATTGAGGTTTGGTTGATCTCTGTGGGATTTATTTAAGTTTATATTTGCGGGTGTAAGTGAGAGGCGAAACAGCTCAATGATCTGCTATGGTTCTACCCTCTTCTGACCTGCGGGGAGGAAAGTCTAATACCAAATTCATGCCGTGGTGTCCCATGTGAGACATACCTCAGTAAGGTGTCCTTGTGTGTCTGACACCCATCTCCCAGTTAGCTTGAGCTCAGTTACCAGTGCTTACTATTCACAACATGTGTAAGGTTGGAGAGCTTCCACGCTGGTGAATACAATCCTAATGACTGCAGGAGAAGGAAAACAGGGGAAGGATTTCTGTTTGAGATGTGCAGCAAGTGATAGCTCTTCTATTAACTGCAATGGGATGCAGACTGGATCGTGCTGTTAAGCAGTTCTGGATTAATCTATGTGACAATACCCCAGTTGACTAGATCCTCATTTAAATGACATGCACACACGTTTAGGTAAGCCTGTAACCCTCTTTTGTCTGGTAGCAGTGCTTTAGTTTATAGAAGGAAACACAGTGTGTCAGACCCCGTCCCTCTCTAGATCCATATGTTTATGTGGGCCAGAGTTCCACATGATCTAAATCAGTGATAGGCATTACATTCAGTGATGAATATTAGCTGAGGGTGGACTGTTTCTATTTACAGCACAAGCCCTGCTGTGTTCTGTGTTTTGATAAGAACCTAAAATAAATTATGGGGCGGGGGAAATGGTTAAAACTGCTCAGCAGAGAAAATACCAGTGTTAAAAGTGCTTTAATTTCTCCACAGAAAGTGTAACAGGGAAGCACTGGGATTTAGAACTGACCTCGGCAAATTCAAATGAGAAGCAGAATGTTGTTAAAATATAACATTAGCTAGAGGGAGGTATAACAAACTGTCAAGGGGAGGAGTGGGTTCTCCATGAGAAATGGTTTCTCCTTCAAGAATGAATTACTTTTCTATATTTATTATTAAACATACTCAAACCAGACATAAGTTAGTGGGATCCCTGTAGAAAAACTGGCCTGTGTTAAACAAGAGGCAAGGACTAAGTGATCTAAATCATCTCTTCTGGCCCTTAATCTGGCCTATGAATCTTACTATGTGTTTACATAAATCCTGGCACAGTGAGTTCTTGAGCTCAGCTGTGACTCTGTGGTGTAATGATTTTTAATAACAGAAATACACTGGAATGGATTTGGGAAGTGAAGTTTTCTGTCCATGAGTAAAGATGGAGAAAAAGTTCTTCATGTTAGTTGTAGGCATGCATTCGGAGTGGGGTAGTTAGCCTGCTTTAAACCACTGGCAACAATCTATTTCAGAAAGAAAAGGCACTTTAATTCAGTTTCGTTTTGGAAGCGAAAGAAGAAGAATCCATTTGAGATCACCAGCTCAGAACCAGTCTGTTCTCACAAGGGTTTAACATGGTTTTAAAACCCCTTTCTATGTTCAAACTGTACCTCAAATTAATTTCCTCAAGTTGTCCCCACATAGACCAATCTGTGGTCATGGTGCTCCTGCTCGTGCTTTGTCTCCACACCGAAGCTAATGTTTCCTCATCTCTTTGTGGTGATGATAACTCTGTCTTTTATCTCCTAGATGACTGTTCTGTTGAATGCAGAATACATTAAATTGGATGCCTCTCAGTTTGGATGAAATTTATTACTTCAGGGCTTAACATTTCATCTTGGCTTATGATTAGGAGGGTGAATGCTGATAGAATGTT
>NW_009926021.1:125800-128843 GCF_000696875.1 Nestor notabilis | reverse complement strand
AATGCCGAAGAGGTAAATACAGTGTCTTACTGAGTGTGGTTTAGACCACACGAGTTGTTGGTCTTGCTATATAAATATATATGTATGTATGTATATGCATGTATATTTTTAAGAGAAAGAAACCTACAACTGGAAGCAGACTTGTTGAATAGTGGACAGAAGAATGGCAAAGGGGCACTAAGCCAGGGTTGTTACAAGCCTAACCATGGCACTGCATGCTCAGAACCCTTTGGATCTCAAACTTCCCATGTAACATGAGAGATGTTAATCCTGCTCAAATCCTGTTAAAATTCAGGCAAAATTGCCTGTCATGATGACATGCAATTGCCTGTCATGCCTATGGATGCTGTTAGCTGGTTTGGGCAGAGATGATCTCTCATGCTGTCTGTGCAATACATAGAAGAAAGAGGAGTATAAAAGGAAGGACTCTAAGGTGAACTGCATACCTCTTGCAGCTCTTCCTGCTTGTGTCTAAGGGAGAGTGTCTGACTAAAAATCCGTAAGAATAAAGGTGTTGTGCCAGGAAAGGAGAGGGCTTTTGTTCCTATTCACATGAGGCAAACTCCTTATTGGCTCCATAGAAATTACACTGGGGGCAGAACTGTTCCACTGAATGCAAATGGGTGATACGGGTGGGCTGTGATACCTGTGAACTTCCAAGTGCTTTCCAAAGGAGTTAAGTGCCTTCAACTTTCAGAAGCTGATTTTTTCACTCATGTTTCATGCAAAAATGTTGAAACATCACCTTGAATGATCAGAAAATGTCAACTATTGTTCTGCCCCCTGTTTGTACTGCCTTATATTACCTCACTAGATTATATTGCAATACTTTAGAAGAAGAAGTCACATTAGCTTGCATCAGTCACGAAGACAATTTAATGCAAGGACACCATCTGTGGCTCAGGAAACCATGAATCATGAATCAACAGATGCTGGGAGAGTGTTCTGGATAAATACCACTTCATATATACCCTGGGCATTTTACTGTTCTCCAGGTACCTGCTGGTGGTCAGAGGCAGAATCAGGGGTTAGATGGACTTAGATGGTAGTTCTTATTCTCTTCTTACGTTGAAATCTGTTTCAACCTCCACAGCAACTTTGAGCCTGCACTCATGGTACTCTGTCTGCCCATGAATGCTTGTATGTAGATGGTGATGATTGTGTTACAGTCATTATTTTTACTTTTAGGATCTCCCCTTGCAGTCCCCGTTGTGGTCCATACCAGGTGCTCTGCAAGTCTCTGCAACAAGACGCTTCAAGCCAAAAGGTGGGGTTTTCATCTTCATTCAGAGATTTGAGAGAAGCTGCTTGCACCACTAAATCCCTGGGACACTCATAAATCTCTCTTTTCCAATACACAAGGCAGCTGTAGAGTGGGAAAGGAAAACAAAGGAACCCAGGAGAGAAGGGATTTACCTGCTGTCACAAAGCAGTTCTTGGCACAGCCAAGCTTGGGTGGGTTTTTGACCCTTAGTGGGCAATTCCTTTTCTCCCCCTCTGTCCTTTCATGGAAATACTGTTCTAAAGCAATAAAATTTAAAAGCTTTGATTCAGATGCTTCCTCTCTCCAAGCACCAGGTGATGAATCAGAATAGTAAACCGTCATTTCCATCCCTAAATCCTACATGTTCTGGCAGTTCCAATATGAAAGACAATAGCTTAGGACAAGTAGTTACAGTGATTTCCATTCTGGACCACTTTTCATCAGTTTGGTGATCAGAGATGTTCTCTTTAACCCTGGCTCAGCCTCTAAGTATTCCCTGCTCTTTATAATAGTGCTTGTTGCTTGCTGAAGCTGCTTTGAAGGCATGATGGAGTTAAATCACCTATAAATCCTGCTTGACACCATATCTATTTCAAGGTAGTGAAAAATATACTCTAACAAAACCATTCTGAATCATTAGCTGGTGCTGGGGGGGGAGGAAGTATTTCAGTCAAAGCTTACAAGCATTTTGTCTCACATTAGCTTTTTGACAAGACCCCAAGGGGCCAACTTGTGTCTTGTGAGTGTCAGATCCATCACACAGTGCTCAGAAGCCAGGATGAAAAATGCCCTTATAGGAAAGATTACTCAGAAATCATAGATGCAAAGGAATAGATGGAATTGGAGACAGTACAGGTAAGGAGTGACCAGATGGATCACTCTAGTGAGGAAGATCTTAGTCCATGACCACACATAGTAGAAGTAGACAAACTGTAGTTTTTATCAGTACTTTGCAAGAGTTACCAGCCCTCAATCATTGTGTTCTCATGGAAAATGTATTTCTTAGAAGCATGTTACGTATATTTTTACTATTACTTTATAAACAGTTTACAGCCATTTGATAATCTGCTTTGACCTTCTAAATTCCAACAGGGAATAGTTTTTCCCAAGTGATTCTGCCATGAAACCAGTAACTTCTCTTGAAAACTGAGCATCTTTCAAAAGAGCTGTAATTTGCAAAGATAGAAGCAGAGGGTTTGCCAACAGATTGTTTCGAGGTGTGGGGTTTTTCAGGTCAGGACCTTTATTGGTGTATATGGTGCAGTGCTGAGCCCTCTGGTGGTGTTCAGCAAATAAAACCCACAGTGTAGAGTCTTTGTAGGAGTCAGCCAAATTCATCTCTGGTGTAATGGCCTTGAGGCTATTCAGGATGCATCAGGAATGAATGGTCTCTCTTGGAGAGAGGTGAAAAACCAGCCTTCTCTTGTGCCTGGAAGCACCTGGGGTGCTGCTTCTGTGTAAGTCAAACAATAGCTTGGGCTCAGGAAAGCTGTGCTGAGGGAGAGAAAAACAGACCCATTGTTTCCCTTCTCCTAATAATGTTCCTTGTTCAGTATATTAAACAAAACTCATCTGTGAAGAGCTTTATAGAAGTCCCACTATAGAAGTAGTTGTCTGAAGTTGCCTCTTAGAGCTGAGTGTTCAATCTGTTGCCACTGCTTCAGTCTGTGAACAAACCAACCAGATTAACTACCCTTCTTTTTGGTAGAATACAGCTGAATCATAGAATGGTTTGTGTTGGAAGGGACCTTAAAGCTCCTCCAGCTCCAACCCCTGCCA
>NW_009926021.1:91364-125735 GCF_000696875.1 Nestor notabilis | reverse complement strand
GGGGCAGCCACAGCTTCTCTGGGCACCCTGTGCCAGCACCTCAGCACCCTCACAGGGAAGAGCTTCTTCCCAATGTCTAATCTCAGTCTCCCCTCTGTCAGTTTAAAGCCATTCCCCTTGTCCTGTCCCTACAGGACCTTGTAAATATAAATAATAATAAATAAACAATCCTTATCTGGTCCTGTCTGGGGACAGTTTCCTACAACTGTTTTTTTCTTACAGTACATGACCAATTTAAGCCTGACTGTTAGAGATCAGTATGTACAAGCATCAATGTGTTAGCTTACAACAAAGTCTGTACATGCTGCTGCTTACAGACCTGTTTGCGATGGAGATAACTGAAGGTCGAAGTCAGGGAAAGAATAGGCAGGGGAATGCTGATGACTGAGAAGAGCTGATAAAAACTTACACTAATATTTCTTGCAACTTTATGTTGAGTTTGCAGATTTGGAAGCTTCACTGCTCATAGTATTGCACGCTCCTGTCAAACGAGGACAGAAGATTGATCTTAGGAGGCCTGCCTTGTGTGATTGCCTCCAGGAAACTAGAGACACAGATCTATGTACCTACAGAAGCGTAGTACAACACAGCGCGGGGGGAGCTGCTCCCTGAACGGCTCCTGCAGTGCCTGTAGCTTCTCCATGTATTTATTAACAACTGTCAGTAAAACCTTTCTCTTCTCAGTGCCACATTTTAATGTAGTTAGTAAGGATTTGGGTTATGTGCTGGGCAGGCTGTTGATGTAAGACACCTCTGTGCACCTGTCCACTTAGAAGGCTGATCTTATATTGGTCTTTGCTTCAGGAAGTGCCTGTTACTAATAATTTATTGAGTGCTGACAGCCTGTTCTCCTCTGTCCAAAATACCTCCTCCCTTATGAAGACTACCTACTGAGTACGGCAGACAGTGCCCTATAAATCATGATCAAATACAGCCATGCTGCGGTGATTCAATATGTGATTCATTTAAGATTGGAGGGGAGGAGGAGAGATGGGAAAAGATGGGATAAAAGCACTTCCCTGAAGAATGCTAAGTGTAGATCACAGATTATTTTCAATTAGATTTGCTGGCGTGTGGCTTTTGCATGCAGGCAGGAACTGGTTGTCATGTGAACTGTCTGCTTTATTCACAGGAGCAATGCTTAGATGTCCTTCTCAGGAGCTACTTAAAAAGCAGTTCTGTTTATCTGTAAAAGCAAAGAATTATAGGTGTTGCTCTGCTTTTCAGCCCTAAGGTTATGTCTATTTTCACCAAGTTCTTGCTAAGCATTTGTTCTTGAATCAAAAGCTACTTTCAATTGATGAAAGCAATTAGACAATTTGAAGGTGGTTGTCTGTGTTAGGTCTGTCTTTAAGGATTTTGGGGTCTCTCAGAAATTCTACACTGCAGGTTTGTGAAGTGTGTCAAAGAACTTGATTTAAACTCCGATTCTGGGGCAGGGTGTGTGTATGTGTAATGACACAGGAGAGGAAGTCTGTCTTTCAGTTTTGCTGTCTGAAGAGGTGTTCAGAAGGCTCTGCAGCTTTTGTCAGACTCGCTTTCTTCTGTGAATGACTTCAGAGTTCAAAGAGACTCCTAGAGACCTGCCTCTGAGATTGGTTTCCCTCGGGAGAATCAGCGTCAGCCTTTGTTGATGGTGACTGAGTTACTCTCCTATGTAGAACAGAAGTCAGTGGCACCTCTGTGAAAGCAGCTGCATAGCAAGGCTCACAGCTTGACCCCAAGTTGTGTCCTGATAATACTTTCAACCCCAAAGTGTCCAGTTCTGGGCAGACTTGGAAACAAGGTGCAACATGATTAAAGCCCAGGGGCTTTTCTGCTGTGACAGGCTCTGTTTTCCTAGAGGGTAGGAGTCCTTTGCATAGGCACCAGAGGTAAAGTGTTTTAAAAGCACCTGCATGATTTGGAAGCCTATAGGTTCTGACTAACGTTTGGTAGCTGGTTAAAATTAGGCAGCTGAAGATTTTACTGTCCACAGGTATCTACCTTGCTCCTCTGATGGGTATCACTCCCCTGACACAGCAATGTCTGACCTCCTGAGGAACTGCCACCATTCCCAGCCTGGCATGTTCAAGTTTACCCACAGCCTGCTTTCTTGGCTTGTTTTTATGTGCCAGCGTGACTGTTAATGGTTGTGCTGCCTTCACTGCTCTGGCAGCTTCTGTCTGAGCCCCACACAGTTCCCTTGCTTGTCTGTGGGATGTAGGTTATTGTCACATGAAGTTGTGTCTCCTTGGTGGTGCTGGCATGCTGATCATCCAGCCTGATGGGAAGTGGCAGCACGTTTGGCTCCCTCCTGGGCCTACCACCCTCTTCCTTCTGTGCAGTCACCAGGGAGTGAGGGAGAAGATGCTGCATCTCCAAGGCTATGGCCCAGCTGTGGTTCTAGATACAGGATCTTGGGTCTAGAAACTCTCCTGCTATTTGGTCATGCAGGTGCCGTGCAGGTAATCCATTCAGCATGCCTGGCTGGGCAAATGGAGCTCATCCATGAGCTCTGCCAGGGGTCTTCTATACAGGTGCCAAGAGAGAATCTGCATCTGTGCTTCAGTTTGGATCAAGCTTGGGCTTTTGAAGTGAATCTTCCTACTAGCACACTGCAGTGAACATAACAGAGTGGTCCTGGACTGCTTTTGGATGAGGCTAAACCAGAACATATGCACATAACATGCTCTAAATGCTGGCAGACATTCAGTTCGTAGGTTTAGGAACAGGGTAGAACTCAACACTGTTTTTTCCCCTAGATCCTCCTGTATCTGCTGATGTAGATGTAGCTTTAGACTGGTCTTAAGGATGGCTCTAGGGCTGCAGTGTTTCCTAATGCCCAGGGTTCTTCTTCAAATATGGTCTGATTTCAGATATACTCCAACCCAACATCAGCTGTCATAAACTGAAATCTTCACAAAATTAGAAAGCAGTATGGAAAAAAAACCACCCCAAGAACTTCCAAATTCTGTGTGTTAAATCAGGACATAGACCTGAATGACTCAGAAACACTGGATTCACCCCTCCCCTCTCTTGCACCGTGAGTGCTCTTTCACACCAGCACATGGTGGTTCTCAGAGTACCAAACCACAGCGGTCCTACCCCTGGCTTGTGGTCATACAAACAAGTAGGTTCCTGCAGGGTAAGGTGAATCTCAGCTGGTATTGGGGAGATATTTCTTCTGGGGGGGACACAGGGCACTGTCTCACACAGGACAGCACATCAGACCATTGCCTCCATCCCAGGTCTCTGCACCATTTTGGGCTGGCAGGTTCATCTCTCCTCAAGAGGGCAGCAGGACTTTAGGGAGGGCGCCTGTACTGTGAACCTGCAGCCTTTGCAGGAACTAGGGCAATTTGGGCAACTCTTTCACAAAGAGGTAGATATCTCCCTAATGCAACTCAGATCTATGTCAGAGCCATCTCTGGGGTCTTGGTAGCTCAGATTATCCTGTCTTTACACCAGGAATTTAACCAAACTTCAGTGCAGCCTGTGCAAGATGAGCTGACCACTTCTATGACTGAGGGTGAGCAGGAATCCTCAACGCAAGGATGTCCAACAACAAGGAGAGATGGCTCCTTTAAATTCAAGGCACCAAGAACAACTCTGAAACAGATGGTTTTCATCTGTGAGTCACCAGCACATGTCAGCTTGGGTTCCTCTCCCATTTCCAAAAGCTTCCTGGTATGAATTCTAGCAACATTGCAGTAAAGCAGTGAAAGGTTAGGCACCACTGGTATTGTTAACCTCCGCTTACAGCGTGTGTCAACACATCCCAAACTGTAAGTAGGAGGCTTGTGAATTCTCAGCACTCGATATACTTGTCAATACACATTTATTCTCCACTAGGCTTGGACTTATGATCTAATTAGGGTTTATTAGAAGGTAAATGATCTTAACAGAAAATACAGTTTAAACTGATGAGGGTTTTGTATAAGCACATGTGCACACACACACACTTGTGTAAGATTCTCATTCAAGTTCTTGCCCTCTTCTGTTTAAGCCAATATTACTACATTTTCTGGTGAATCAGGGGAAAAATGGATTATTTTTCTTTTTATTAATCAAAATATATTTTCAAGCAAAATGATTTGAACATCAATGGTTTTGAGCGTCAGGTAATGGCCATTAGAAAACCAGGCATCCTGTCTGCAGCAAACATCTCAAGATGTGTTTCATGGACCATTTCTTTGTCTTTTGAAGAACTGTCTAGGTTGTGAGGTTGATGGATCAGCCCATCACTGCTCCAAGAACATGAGGCAGGCTGTGTTTTGTAGTGCGCCTGATTACTAGTACTTTTAAAGTCATTTAAGTGCTACTAATAGTAATTAAGTATTATTTAAGTACTACTATTTAAGTACATTTAAGTACTACTAATAGTATATGTAAGTACTATTAACGTACTATTGTACTATTAATGTGTAACATACTATTACGTGTAAGTACATTTAAGTAATAATAGTAGTACTTAAATGACTTTAAGAAGTCATGAGGTATCCCTGGACACCTTTGTGCAGCTGTGGTCCCTGTGTGCACAGGAGGTGGGCCAGGTTTGGAGACATGCCATGCTCTTAACCTTGTGCCAAACCTTTCTGTACTCATGATGTGCGTACGCCCTTCGGGAGTCTTTAGGAACCAGAGGGCAGGCAAACCACCAGCAGTCCGAGTCGGACCATTCCCATTGCTTTAACCAGCCCTTCCCATGTACGTTTTGCATGTGGGAACATGAGGGGAGACGCTTTGGGATGGGAGAAGGGGTGGATCAGTGCAAAAGGCTCCTAGAATGTGGTCCGCACAGGAGAAGCGCTTCACCTGGGCAAGGAGGGAGCTCGCTCGCTCTCTGCTACTGAACTAACAATGCCCAGGAATGTTCCTGGGCTGTGAGTGTGACTGCCCGCCCCGGTGAACTGTTCCAACAGCCCCCGGTGAGGTTTTGGCATGAACCAACCAGCGCTGCCCCGGGTGCTTTTGGAGGATGGGTTGGCAGCAGGCGTGTTCAGGGACCGTCCCCAGCCAGCACTTTGCATGCAGCCTCCCTGTTGTGAAGGGTGAGGGTGTTTACTGGCGGAGGCTCCGGCCCTTCCCTGCCAGCTGGCCTCCATGCCCAGGAATGTTCCCAGGCACACTTAATTTACTTGTAGAGATAGAACCTGATGTTAACAGTTATCATCTGTCCCTGAAGCTCACAGCGCTGGGCTAAACCAGCACGATGCTGCTTGTACACAAGCTTTTTGCTGTATGGGGTGTTCGGACTCGTGTTGTGTGTGTTGGAAATCGGCTCCAAGGGTCTTCACTGAGAACCCTGACAATGACAGCAGCTTCGTCATGGGTATGTTCCTGCTGTAAGTGCTCCAAGCAGTGCTGCTTTTGGGACCACAGCAATGAGAACCCCCCTTTGTGGTAATTCCGGCAGTTTAGGTTGCCATGCCACTTCTTCTTATTTACTTCCCATTAACATTAAGTTTATTTTGGAATTGTTGTTTTCTGAAGGAGGAATCCCAACCCAAATGAACTGGGTGGAAAATTCTCACTGATTCTATAGGGATAGGATTTAGCTGCAATTTCCTGTATCCATCAACTCTGTATTGCTGGTTATTTTATTTTAGATGAATTTCTTGTGTTCTTTTCAGTTATTTTCTTCTAATATTTCTCAGTGTGCTGAATCTCATGCTATAATTTCTCTTCCTTCTTTACTGCTCAGTTCTTTTCCTCTCTGCATCTCCAATCACTTTCATTATATTTTACATAATAAGTCTTTGATGTGTTCATGAGATAGTTGCTGACACTGTATCTACAAAAGTCCAGGGCAGCACAGATCACAGAAAATAACAGGTCCAGTGGAAAAGTATAATTTCTGCAAGACAGGGTCTCCTCTGGGATTGGTAAGAGTGAGCCATATGTCAGGGTGCCTGCATGTGTGCAATGTCTTCATTAATGATCTGGAGGAAACTAGAATATATTTAGATTAGACATTAGGCAGAAGCTCTTCCCTGTGAGGGTGCTGAGGTGCTGGCACAGGGTGCCCAGAGAAGCTGTGGCTGCCCCATCCCTGGCAGTGTTCAAGGCCAGGTTGGACACAGGGGCTTGGAGCAACCTGCTCTAGTGGAAGGTGTCCCTGCCCGTGGCAGGGGTTGGAGCTGGATGAGCTTTAAGGTCCCTTCCAACCCAAACCATGCCATGGTTCTATGATATTTCAGTCTTCTGTTCAAAGATCAAAGAGATTAGTACATGCTTCAATGATATGATGTCAAATTTACAGTAAGCTGTTAGTCGTAGCTGGGATAGTCACCAGATGTTGTAGTGTGAGAGCAATGGTGATATTTTGTTTATTCTTCATTAGGTGTCTATAATTACACCTTGCTGGTGACCTCTGCCTTTGAGCTAAGGCAAACCAGGCATTTTGGTTTGTTATATATAATTGTAGGATTTCATTGAAGACTGCGTGGAGACCTCAGAGCAGCTTCCAGTGTCTGAAGGGGGCCTGTAAGGATGCTGGGGAGGGACTCTTTGTTGGGGACTGTAGTGATAGGACAAGGGGTGATGGGTTTAAACTTAAGTAGGGGAAGTTTAGATTAGATATAAGGAAGAAGTTCTTTACTGTGAGGGTGCTGAGGCACTGGAATGGGTTGCCTAAGGAAGTTGTGAATGTTCCATCCCTGGCAGTGTTCAAGGCCAGGTTGGACAGAGCCTTGGGCGACATAGTTTAGTGTGTGGTGTCCCTGCCCATGGCAGGGGGGTTAGAACTAGATGATCTTAAGGTCCTTTCCAACCCTAACCACTCTATGATTCTGTGATTCTATGACTGCTTTTGTAGCCTGCATAATAGTGTCACTTGCAGATATCATTGGGGTAGCCACTTGCTTCCACAGGTGTGGAGGGAGTGAACTGGACTGGGGAATACTTCTGCTGCAGCTTATTAGCTTTATTCCTTAGGAATAAAAACCCCTCAACATTTTATAGCCTTCTGTCCGAGATACTTCTAAGAGCTAAACTCAGTGAACTACTTTATATCAAAAATAAGCAAATCTATGGCATGGTGACAGCCCCCTTGGACACAACTCTACCACCTTCACCCGCTGTAGTCCCAAACTGTCAGAACAGGCATATCTATTCCTGTGTCTTCCCTTTTGATTTATTTTGCATAGTTGGAAAGTAGTCACAAAGTCTTTTATTCACAAAAGAGCTGCTCAGCATGATGCAGTTGACTGACACACAAATAACGGGTCTGGAGTGATTTTGCAGTAAATAAAGGAGCAAGTAGCCCCCTCTGAGTCTTTAGTACTATTATTTATGTTGATGAGAGACTGTGGTTTTGAAGGTAAAGCTGTTCCTGATTGCTCACTGGGAGATGAACAGCTGAAATGCTTATGGTATTAAAATCTCTGCCTGCTCCATCTGAGCAAGCACAGTTTCACTCGGATCCAAAATGGCAGCAGTTCAGAACAGATGCATTACCCTCGTCTTAAATGCATATGTTATATATCCCACCGTAATATATATCCATATATATCATTTTGATCCAGTCTTCTAATCTGATGTGATGGCTACAGATCCTCAGTAAAGACAGAAGCAGTTACAGAGCATGCTACAGTGCACATCTCCCATATCTTCTTGAGAGAAGCATTTTATTCTCCTCTGGATCACCACCTCCCCAGCCGAATTAGCCACCTCTTTGAGAAGAAAAGCCTGAAGGAAAGTTTTATGGTTTAATGAAACAGTAAGAAAATAAATATGAAGTTCTTAGTGAAAGAAATGAAAATAAAAAGCACACAGTAGTCAGTACTTTATGACCCATGAATTCCTTTCTCTTGCCCCGCAGAAAGCACATGTGTTCTGCAGTAGTTGGGCTGATCCCATTGGCAAATCTTTCATTCAGTGTAATGGTGCAAGATCAGGAATCTGAGAAGAAAACTGGGAACAGCAGATGGGACCTGCTGAGACATAAATCCAGCCTTCTGCTCTCATGGGCTCTGCACCATAAAATCACTCCCATAAACTTTTCAAACCTCCACCAGTGATTGTCAGAGCTCTTTGTCCTCGCAGCTCCCCTTGGCATGCTTTTCTACTGACTCACCTTCTTCTCAGCTTTTGCCCAAGTTAATTCATGGCTGTAGATGCTGCTTTGTTCTTGAGCCAAAGCTGTTCTTTAGCCTGCATGGATCTCCTTTCTGCTGTGCATCCCTCTGACATGGCAACACCAGTTACACTCCCTCTGCCTTTCACTGTCAGCCAAACTCTTCCAGTCATCTGCCAGGGATGGTGCTTTGATTTTGCTATCAACTTTGCCCTATCCCAGAATTCTAACTTAGTATGAAGACTGGAAAACTACATAAGGTAACACCACTGTTAGTGTCACTTTGGAAACCACCCTCAACAAGCTCTGGTGGCGACATCAACTGTGAAATGAACTATAGTGTTGTGCAAATATCAAACCAAACCTATTGACTGTGTATTTCCTTAGATGACTTTTTGTGTTCAGTGTCACACAGACATTGTGAAGTATGTTGCTGCTGCACGTGATGGTTTGTATAACACACCGTGGTGCTCGGCTGGCTAGCAAGAAGTGGGCCACACCACTGACCCAGGGCTCAGGATCTGGTTTGAGTGGAAACAGAGTCAATGGCTCATACTGTGTTCAGTTCAGAGAGACATTGAGGTGCTGGAGCGGGGCCAGAGAAGGGCACCGGAGCTGGTGCAGGGCCTGGAGCACAAGGGTGATGAGGAAGGGCTGAGGGACCTGGGGGGTTTAGTGTGGAGAAGAGAAGGCTCAGGGGGGACCTGATCGCTCTCTCCAACTGCCTGACATGAGGATGCAGCCGGTGTCTGCTCCCAAGGAACAAGGGATGGGACAAGAGGAAACGGCCTCAAGCTACCCCAGGGCAGGTTTAGCTGGAGCTGAGGAACATTTCCTTGCCCAGAGGGTGCTCAGGCACTGGAAAAGGCTGCCCAGGGCAGGGCTGGAGTCACCGTCCCTGCAAGTGTTCACAGCCCGTGTAGATGAGGCCCTTGGTGCCAGGGGTTAGTGGTGGCCTTGGCACTGCTGGGAATGGTTGGATTTGATCTTAGAGGTCTTTTCCAACCCAGTTGATTCTATGATTTCTGTGCTTATTCATTTCTGTATTTCAACAGGTTCAGTTTTTCACCACTAATGTCACCATTCTCTGTTTCAAGATAATTACAATTCCTTTATCTATTGAGTTTGTAAAGACTTTAAGGCAGAATCTGCCAGTTTCTGCGGGCAGAGTCATCACTGAACACAACAGGATCGTGACAACTGGAGGCTTTAGAGAGAGAACTCTAATGTGAACAATTGTCATTGCAGGAGAACTTTCAAAGTAGTAGTTTTCAAATGATTTTGTGATTGTGCTACCCAGGTAGGCTCAAATCAAAGTATTTCGGCCTTGGTCCTTTTGAGCTAAGCCCTTATTGATGGAAATTTTCCTGGAACACTTGTTTTTTTCCTGATGGAAATTTAATTTTCTACATTTAAAGCTGTATTTCTCACAGATGAAGTGAGTGTGCTCGTTCATTGTGAAGATAACAATACAGCCAATGAATTGCATATGCCTGGGTAAACTCTAAACACACAAGCCTAACATGGAATATAAATCTAAATGTCTTGCACATGCTATGCAAATTCAAGAGTCTTCAATAGGGCCCTGTTTCACCAAGGAGCTGATTCCAGAAAAGGTTGAAAAAGCAGTGGAATAACTTTAACATTATTAACCCACATAAAGCCTCCTGAATATAGTACAAAATCACTGCTGTTGATATTGGCTCCCCCCCGGAAAGAAAAAGAGATTAAAGGGGTTTTTTTTCCCCCTCAAAATATTAGCCTTGAGTTTGTTTTCAGATCTTTAATGTAAAAGTGCATTTACTTTCTATGTTTTCGAGACTGAGGCATTATTGTTACTCCAGTTCAGTAAGCTTTTTATAACCACTTCATACACTTGCATCTGTTTAGCTCCTTCTGGATGGCACGGAGATGATTTTCCTTCCAAAAATGAGGGTCTTTTCAAAGAAAATACCTGAAAGACTTGCACCTTTATGGTTGTTCATAGATTTGGTTGTAAGGTTAGAAGCCCACAAAGTGTTCAGAAGTAATTTAATTGCTGAACTGACACTGGCTTGAACTAAATGGCTGAGTCCCAATGCTTTCTTTGTTTTCTCTTCTAGCATATTGTATTTTTTAGTGCATTATAATAGTGGGTTACTCAAACAACATGAGAATGCTCATTTCAGCAAGAACGGGGCTAAAGCTGGGGTTTTTGAAGGATGTTACATATTGTCTTCTAATGTGACAATTTCAAAATGATGCCTGCATATTTCTGTCAAACCAGAGAGCATTATACTGCATCATAATGGGAGGTAATTGTTTAATATTGCAGACTAAAACACAAAGGAACCTTCTCTAATATATCTTGAGCTTCTGCTTTAGATCTTGTTCACCAGGGACCACCCTGGCTCTGGGATTTGGTACAGCCTTGTGTCCTGGTTTCAGAGAGATACATTGGGACTGAGTAATATACTAGCAGTCAGTGTTACTCTTATGCTCCCCGGACATGCCCTTACGGGAGGTGAAGGGATGTGAAAAAACCCTTTTCCATTTCAGTTTTTTAAACTAGACTTTCTACCTCCTCCTCCTACCAGGAGTGAGAATGAAGGATCAGAGAATCCCAGAGTGGTTTGGGTTGGAAGGGACCTTAAAGCTCCTCCAGTTCCAACCCCTGCCACGGGCAGGGACACCTTCCACTAGAGCAGGTTGCTCCAAGCCCCTGTGTCCAACCTGACCTTGAGCACTGCCAGGGATGGGGCAGCCACAGCTTCTCTGGGCACCCTGTGCCAGTGCCTCAGCACCCTCACAGGGAAGAGCTTCTGCCTCAGAGCTCATCTCAATCTCCCCTCTGGCAGGTTCAAGCCATTCCCCTTGTTCTGTCCCTACAGGCCCTTGTCCAAAGCCCCTCTCCTGCTTTCTTGTTGGCCTGTTTAGGCACTGGAAGCTGCTCTAAGATCTCCCTGCAGCTGGTACTGCAAAGGTGAATGAATGCATCTGGAACAGCCTGGATCCTTGGTGACACCAGCAATTCTGTTCACTCTGCTGAGAAGTGCTGTAAGTTATCCTGGTTCTCCAGAGTCTTTAGAGACAGCTGGAAAACCACTGGATGGTCCATTTTTCACATGAGAGGGAACAGCTCTGTCCAACCTTTGGCTGCTTCTTCCTGCCTAGAAGAACCAGATCAGCTAACATGGAGGCAAGGGCAAGATCTGGGATGGCTTCTTTCTTTCCCTCAATATTAGAACCCTCTCCTGCAGTCATGGTGTTAGATGGGAGGTCTTGCCTGAGTGGGGAATGTGGCACAAAATGAGTTCCTTACGCCAGGATGTTAATTGCTGTTGAGAATCTTTACAAATGGGATTCTTTAATGAAGTGATTTGTTGGTCCTAAGTAACTGCTTTATCTCATCAAGTCCTCAGCACAGGAAATCTAATGTGAAGGTTTGGTCCCAGCAAAGTATGCTTGGCTTGAAAAGAAGAATCACACTTTGGGGAAAAAAGGAATAATGGAATGTTGAATTAGTAATGGCTTTTGCAGCTTGTTTGCAGTTTGATCTTTCTATGCTGTAAAAATTATTTCAGTATTTGATTTCTGGGGCTTAATTTGTGCCTTTGCTTGGATTATTCTTTAAAGCATTTCTTCTGCTTGGAAGAGTTTGTTTCCTACAACAGAAGAATAATATTACAATAGATGGTTTGCATTTGGCTGCCAGAAACCCCAGCTGTTGGTAGGAGGATATTCTGAGCAAGTGTGTAAATAACATTGAGACTGCCTCGAATCTCCATGAAAACAGAGCTTACCTCTGCAGATCTCCAGTGCTGGGAAGTGATTCTGTCTGTTACCTGCACTATTAGAGGTCTGTTCACATACTCCAGATAGATAAATGCTGATCTGCTTGGCTGGATTGGAGTCACTCAGCTCTGTCTGCGCTGCTGTGGGCTGCAGCTCATGTAAACAGGCTCACACTATCTTTACCTGAAGTCTCTTGGGCTTTGCTGTTGATATGGACACGGGAACTTGGAGTTCAGGAGCGTGGTGTGGTGCCAGTGCTGGCTGACCTGTGCTGAGCTCCATGCTGAGTGCGCTGTGCATCTCGGTGTCCAGCCAGCTAGGTACGGCTGTGTCAGCTAAAGCTGTAGTGAGGAGTGCTTGGAGACATTGAAGTGAATGAGGATACTGGTTTAACACTCACTTTTGTACTCTGTTGTGGGAGTAACACACCTTTCTGGGCCCATAGAGGGGTAGAGAAAGAGTTACACCCACTGAGATGGTGCTGGTAAGTGTCTCCATGCGTTTGTCTCCTGTTTCAGACGTCCATGAACTCCTCCACACTCAAGCTCATTAGGTTACATACCTACACTTACAACAGGGAAGCTGATGTGCAGAGAAATGAAATGATTTGTACAGGGTCAGGAATGATAGAGCTGAAGGCTGGATCCCAGTCTCTTGAAGCCATGCCAGGACCTCAACCACAAGGCCACCATTCCTTCATAGCGTATTTTCCTTTGACTCTAGCAGCTTTTGCAGCTGGCTGGCTTTGTAGAGCAGATCCAAAGCTCACTGAAGTCAGTAGGAGTCCACTTAGGGAGTTCCAGCAGCCTTTGGATCACTCCCATTAGGTGCTTTTTTTGCTATACACTAGTAAGAATACTTCTGTCTTTCAATGCTCCCTTTACCTGTCCCATCTGTGCATTAGGGAAGCTGTTCAGTACGAGATGAGGGCTGTTTATTTTACCTCGTAAGGACCCCTGGCAACTGTTTGAAAACACTGATAGAAACCAAGGTTATTGCTCCCATCTCCCCACTGGAAACCTCTGCTCCCTCAGAGCACAGCTACACAAACAGCTGATTTGGCATTTAGCACAAGGGAAGGAACGGAAACGCCTGGCAGGGTGGTGGGAATGAGTTATTGGAGGTGATGGGGGAAGGGCCAGAGCCTTGGAGCAGAGCTGCTGCCGGTGCAAGAAGCTGTGCTGGATGCTGAATCCACTGTCTGGGTGGCTGCAACCTCTTTGAAGAGATGGGAACTATCAGATGTGGCTGGGAAGGAATCTTTTCAACTGCTAATAAAATGTTATCGTTAGTGTGATTGCTGATGGCCCAGTGAGTATCTAACAGCTGCATGTGAAGATATCCTGCAGCTCCCCAGGGTCAGCAAGAGCCACTGCCCTGTCCCCAGCCTGCAGAAACGATGGGTGGGAATTCACTGCTTTTGGTACTCTCCCCTATTTCCCCATGTGACCTAATACCCATTTTCCTCAGCAAACGTATCCCTACTCATGAAGAATTTGATCCTGTGCTTTATGAAATCAGTGGCTAAGCTACCCGTGGCTTCTGTGGCATGGCTTCATGAGGTTTTCTCTGTGAGAAAGGCTGTGCAGAGCTGGACACAAAGCTGACATGCACCAAAACCTACCAAACCTTTAGTTCTATTTCTGTGTTTGGCTCTTGATCTTACCCAAAGACAACTGAAACTGGCATTTAGATGAGGTAGTCTATTGCAACTGCAGTATAGTTATTATCTTTAAAATTATAGACATGGGCTAGAAACTAAAACGTGCTCCTGGCAGGTCCTCTGCTTGTTTGCTGATACTGCTGAAGACCCCAGAGTCTGGATTCATCCCAGTTTGCATTGAATCCGTAGTTGTTTAAGTGGGAGACCTAATTCCTCTGTGGGCCTGGGAGCCCTCCGTAATCACAGAATCACAGAATGGTTTGGGTTGGAAAGGACCTTAAGATTATCCAGTTCCAACCCCCTGCCATGAGCAGGGACACCTCACACTAGACCGTGTCACCCAAGGCTCTGCCCAGCCTGGTCTTGGACACTGCCAGGGATGGAGCATTTACCACTTCTTTGGGCAGCCTGTTCCAGTGCCTCAGCACCCCCACTGTGAAGAACTCCTTCCTTGTATCTAACCTGAACTTCCCCTGTTTCAGTTTGAACCCATCACCCGTTGTCCTACCACTACAGTCCCTGATGAAGAGTCCCTCCCCAGCATCCTTGTAGCCCCCTTCAGACACTGGAAGCTGCTCTGAGGTCTCCACGCAGCTTCTCTTCTCCAGGCTGAACAGCCCCAACTTTCTCAGCCTGTCTTCATACAGGAGGTGCTCCAGCCCCTGACCATCCTCGTTGCCTCCTCTGGACTTTCTCCAACAGCTCCATGTCCTTCCGATGTTGAGGACACCAGAACTAATCAGTGAAGAAAAAATAGTTACTGCCAGAAATTGATTCAGAAACTTAGGTGGGATTCAGGTACCTACAACTTCCATGGTCCTGTGATCAGTTCTACTGACTGCAGGGGGAGTTGGGTGTAGGTAAACTCCTTATTTAATCAGTTTAGAGGTTGAAGTGCCTGAAGTTAGCAGAGGTGGATTTGTGGTCTTGGAGTAGTGTTTTCTCATGGACCTCACTAAACTTTCATGGAGCTGCTTAACTACAGATATGTTGTTTAATAAAGGAAAGAGAAACCTGTGGGAAAACAAAGACTATCAATAATCACACGTACTTACATCTGGCAATAAAGTTCTGGGAGAAAAAAATCAGTGCAGCAGCTTGTTGCCTTTGAAACTTAATGCTATTAAAATGTTCAACATGAAGTTTCTATTTTTAAAATAGCAGTTGAAAGAAATGTGCAAGATTAATAAGAAGCTAAATTGAAACCACGTTGGTTCATAGGTAGTGCAGGCAAACACTGAATTAATGGGGAAGAATTCTTGGGGAGAGCTATGTGTGTGCTCCACTGCCTGTTTGGTTTTTATTTTGTCTTTCTTAGAAAGCAGAAGGGGGTAGAAATACCAGCCTCTTAAATCTTTTATTTTCCTTTTTAGACTGTTGTTCAGTTGAGTTTATTAAGCTTTCTGAAACAGCAGCCTATGACAAGTTAAGACACCATCTACCACCCCAGTACGTAAGGAGTTGCTAATATAAACCGTTCTCCAGCAGAAGTGGACAACAGGGCTGCCTGTGGAAAGCCTTAAAGACAAACAAGGAGATGGGTAGCAATCATGTAGGAAGTGATGACAAGGAGATCTGGGTATTGAGCTGTTTACTTGGAAGGGAGAAGCCATCTGACACAGGTGTCCAAGAGAGCTGTAGATCTCTGCCTCTATTGACGCTGTTGGAGCAGTTCAACTTAGCGTAGACAGTTCTCATCTAGCTAAGATACAGAAGAGCTGCACCTCCAAGGAAGTGTGTCGTGGTTCAAACCCAGCCGGCAACTTGGAACCACGCAGCCGCTCGCTCACTCCCCCCCTTTTCCTTCCTCCCCCCGCTCCCGGAGGGATGGGGAGGAGAATCGAAGGAATGTAACTCCCATGAGTTGAGATAACAGCTCTCCAGTAACTAAGGTATAATACAAACCACTACTGCTACCAGTAATAATGATAAGAGGAATAACAAGGGAAAAGGACACAACCGCTCACCACCCGCCGACCGATACCCAGCCCGACCCGAGCAGCGATCTGGGCCTTCCGGGTAACTCCCCCCAGTTTATATACTGGGCATGACGCGCTGTGGTATGGAATACCCCTTTGGCCAGTTTGGGTCAGGTGTCCTGCCTCTGCTTCCTCCTGGCTTCCCCTCCTCTCTGGCAAAGCATGAGACTGAGAAAGTCCTTGGTCAGAGTAAACATTATTGAGCAACAACTAAAAACATCGGTGTTATCAGCGTTGTTCCCAGACTGAAAGTCAAAAACACAGCACTGCACCAGCTACTAAGAAGGAGAAAAAATGACTGCTGTAGCTGAACCCAGGACAAGTGTTTAGAAAAGCAGTTGCAGATAGAAGTTTGTTCCAAGATGACCATAGTCTCATGCTAATAACCATAATTGCCAGCCCAGAGCTCTGGATGAACTCTAGTTCTTGATCTTAGATGAGAAAAAGGGAGTTTGAGTGGGGAAGTAGGATGTTGGTAGGTTGGATCTTGGAGAAGCTTTGGTTTCATTGGCACTGTGACCATTTACACAGCATCAAGATCTGTCCCACTGACTGCAGCAGAGCTGTCCCATATGGCTTTTATTTTCTCCCAGATCATTATTGGGTTTTTTTAAGTCCAAAGGGAACTGGCTGTGTGGTAATAATAGACGAATGAGCACTGGAGGACCTTGTTAGCAGCCCTGAAGCAGAATATGCAGATAGTTGTTCATGAATTGTTAGCAGAAGCAGTGAATGTTCCCAGCAGGAGCTGTGTATGGAATAACCTGCCGTGAATAAACTGCACAGAACATCCAATGTGTATTTACATAAGGGAGACGTCTGTAAAATATTAAAGTAATAAATGTATTTATGCACATTCACATGTGCATTATTACCTTACACTAATACTTGAATGTGGGCTCTGTATTTCATTATGTGTTTGAATCAAAATGTATCTTTACAGGGTTGAATTAAATGTGGTATTAAGGCGTGATCAACGGCATGCTGAAGATAGCAGGGTGCTTTCCATTAGCTGTGGCTTGTGTTAGTGAAATGCCCCAAGACACTCACTGTGCTCAAAAACATCAGTTGGAGATGGTTCAAGCCTTGCACCATTGCCCTTGGCACCGTGGCATTAGGAGTGGGCAGGGAGGAGCAGACTTGTCCATGCAGTGTGTGTGTGACAGAGGTGAGAAAAGAACCATGGACTTGTTGGAAGAGGACAAGATAAAGCCAGGGTAGTTGTGAGCTCTCAGTCAACTCCAGTGATAGCCTCAGCCTCCTTCCATGCCAATATGACCTGTAGATGTGCTTCACAGCACCAGGTTTCTGGCTGCTCCTCCAAGGATGGTTAATTTTCAGTTGAACCCTGCATGTCTCGTAAGACTGGGTCTAGTTTTGTGGTCATAGTTTGTGTTTTGTGAATCTTATTTCTTAGATGATGAGGATTAGTAATAGGGATGGAGTCAGTGATGAGAACCTCAAGGAAGGCCATGGATATGTGGGGAGGGATCTGCTAGTGTTTAAGAAGGAAACATGGAAACCTTTCCAGCTTACTGTTACGATTGCTCTGCTTTGGTATATGAACAAATCATAAGTTGCAAGGCTTCAGTAACTTCATCTCTGCAAAATGGAACATGAGTACAAACTGCCCAGTGGTAGCACTGGTAATTAAATCCTTTTTTCTCTGTCCAAAATTGTGCAATGTTAAAACAAACAAAACCCTCACCATTTTCAGTGTCAGGGGAAGAAAATCCAATTTTTTCTCATTGAACAGATGTGTCATTTTCACAGATCATAGAATCTTGGAATCGTTTGGTTTGGAAGGGACTTTAAAGCTCACCCAGCTCCAACCCCCTGCCATGGGCAGGGACACCTTCCACTAGAGCAGGTTGCTCCAAGCCCCTGTGTCCAACCTGGCCTTGAATCTGACCTGCTCAAGCACTTTGGAGTCTCAAAGTGGTTGTTTAGGTGTTATATGTCATGGTTAGAGTTGATGGAAATGAGAACTTTCTCTATTGAGGTATAATTTGAAGTCTCAAAATGAGTTTGCAGGCCCCATCAGGATATCAAGGTACTCACTGAATTTGGAATGAGTTGGGCACTCGTTGTGCTGGGGATATTCTCGAAGTTTTACTTTGGAAGCATAAAAACATTTTGGATCTGAAACTTGAAAATATGGCATTCAAGGATGGTGATTTTATATGATCATGTGTTACAGTGTAATGCGGAATAGGGTATAACAGTATGCACACATGGTATGTATTAACATATGTTTTCATGTAATGTATGTATAAGTTGAAACTATGAGATATAGTGATATGGTGAGAATAGAACACATGAGTCAAGAGTAGCTTGGAAAGTTAAAACATTGAGCTGAAGTCAGGTTCTGTAGAACAATTTGATTTCAAAAAAAAAGGGTATTTCTTATGTAAAACTACAACATCAAACTGCTCCGAGCTTTCAACCAAGTTTCATTATAATAAGTGAAACCAGTGATGCCCAACAATTTCCATTGTGGCAGCCTCTAATGTTGTTAAACTTTTACCATGCGTGCTGAAATCGTCCATGCTGAGGTCTGCTTCGGGCTGAATTGCCTTGGAAATGATCAGCAGAAATGCTTCAGCAGTTTCTGACACTGAGCACAGGGAAGAATACATTATTTTGCTCCCGTTAAAATCTGTTACAGCTGTTTTGGAGAAAAGCCTTAAAAAGGGCTGGAAAACAGGGCACTGAGATGGACTTTTTGCCTCCCGTGTGTCTCCCAAGGCGTGAACGTGTGTAGCATTCACATGTCCTCTGTGTTAGAGCTCGGCAGCTAAACTCTGGTGCTTCAAGGAGGGTTTGACTTGTATCTGTTTCTTTTCCATCACTTTTCCTGTTCTGATATGTAGGGAAGGTTTGGAAGGAACAGTAGCTTCAGGTACCCTGTGCTCTTGATTGATCTCATTAGTTAATTATTCCTTTTTACTAAGGAAAAGCCAGCTGGTGTTTGATGAGTGGGACGTGTGCCATTCCCTCTGTTGTGCCTACGACCTCAAGTCCAAGTTCTAACTCAGGCTTGGTGAGTTGATGCTCTCCTTGTTGCCAAAGAGGAGCCAGCGGTGCCAGAGATCTAATCAGGTGGTGACACCAAGGGCTAGTGGAGATGTTTGTGAACATGGAAAAAGTAGTTCTCCTGGCTCTCCCAGCCAAACGCCTGGCCAGAAGTAAGGTCTCAGTTATAAGCAGAGCTGAAGTATGTTTGCCTCACTGACAGATCCACCAGCTGAAGCACAGATACTCTAATGAGCATGTCTGTGATGGGGTTATGTGCGTGCTGCTAATTCATTTGACACAGGTGCTTAACTGAGTTTGGTTAATGAAGATGGATGATCTCTGCTGGCTGAGAAGTGGCATCATTGAACCCAGATTTCTGATAGAAATTGAGATTAATTTAAGATTTAAATTTAAGATTGCCATAGGACAAGAGGAAACGGCCTCAAGCTGCCCCAGGGCAGGTTTAGATGGAGCTGAGGAACAATTCCTTGCCCAGAGGGTGCTCAGGCATTGGAACAGGCTGCCCAGGGCAAGGCTGGAGGCACCGTCCCTGCCAGTGTTCACCACCCGGGTAGACGAGGCCTCAGTGCCAGGGGTTAGTGGTGGCCTTGGCACTGCTGGGGAATGGTTGGGCTGGATGAGCTTAAAGGTCTTTTCCAACCTGGCTGATTCTGTAATTCTGTGTTTCTGGCTCCAGCAGCCCCACCACAGGGCACTGCTGCGTGCAGCCCCTGCACAGATGTGATAGAATTGATAACAGTGTGGTACTTTTAATTAATTCCTTCATTTTGGTGGAAATCATTGGAATCTCCTCTTTCAGAAAGGTGATAATATTTTATTTGGTTTATGGTTTTTTGCCGTTTTTACCTTAATGGACTGAACTAGTTGATATCAGTAGGAAAAGACTTCATTTTTGTGAAACCCCATTTCTTCAACCCAGACTCCCTTGTGGTAATCACGGTTCCATCCAAGCACAAACTCCTTTCTGTAATTCATCCTCCTGAAGGAAGGACAAGCTTAGCTCTCTTTGTTTTTCATCTCATCCTGAGTTTGAACACATCAGGGCTAACTTTCTCCTTTTGCCTCATGTACTGTCCCCAGGGGCCTGTCACCTCTGCGCGGGCTCTACCTGAGGAGTGGAATGTAACCTGGTTGTCCGGGGCAGGCAGCTAATTACAGCTTTAATTTGATTGTGTTTAGGAGGAGACAGATATCCAGCCTTCTCTTACCTGTAACTATGGATCCGAAGAAAGGCATGATAGCAGATAAGGTGTGCTGACAGACAGGATGGCCCTGATGGCAACTTGCCCATCAGGTGAGTAAAACCTGCTATTGATGAGCCCTATGAAAGGAGGACTGTTACTGTAATGACACACATAGATAAATATAGCTCTGTGTCCACAAACACGCACACCCATTACATACACACACATATATGTGTTTCTGTGTGTTATTAACAGAATCAGTTCCAAGAAGAGCTTAGAAAAGAGGAGAAAAGGTGTGTTTTGTGTTATTCCTGTGTATACACTTGCTAACATAATACATGCTTCATTTCCTCTGGGGACTTCTTTAAGAGGTTACTAACATGCAAGCAGTGCAACTTAAAACCAACTGGAATCCAAACAGTTTCTTACAATACCTACAGTTTTGTGATAAGCAAAACCCCTGCACTTTGAAGCAGCAGAAATGATCTATGATTTGGCAAGAAATGAGCTGCTGTTATACAGTAAGAAAAGCAAAGCAAAGGCCTGCAAAATACTGCAGAAGTTATGTTAATTTGGAAAACGGTAAGTTGTGTGGGTTTATTAGTCACAAATTGTTGCAGCCCCATTGCTTTGAAAGGGAAACAGCTGATTTCTATCAGCTGAAGATCTGTCTTTGAGTTGTGGATGTTTTATTCCGAGTTCTTGGACCACAGTACGTTTGAAATCACTGTGGTAGATTTACCATAAATATTCAGGTTCTGTGGTGCATTATTCCTTGAGTAATCCTATTAATTTCAGGGGTTTAAAAGTCCTCAAGAGGACAGATTCTCCTGGAAAGAGGAAAAGCTGATCAATCTGGAGTTAGGGAGTCTCACCACAGTCTGCTTTCCAGGGTGGTGATGAACTTAATTGCTGCAGCTATTGTTCACCAACCGCATTGGGTTGAATACAGCGCCTCCTGAAACTGATAGGAGCCTTTCCCCTGACTTCAACAGGCATTGGGTGTTTAGGGATCTTGAACTAGATCAAATAGCAGCTATTAATGGAGCCTGGCCCTCTTCCAGCTTTAGTTATTGCCTGTGGTGCTTATACAATCTGTTTGGTGTGTAATTTTCTCTCATTTCATAAAAGAGAATGACTCAGAGCTGTGCTATGCTACTTGGTATTTTTGTTTGTGTATTGTCACTTACCTTTGTATTCAAAGAAGATAAATCCGACAGCCACCTAGTTACTGACCCCTTCTACATGTGTTTATGTATATGAAGGCTGTAATTACATTTATATGACTGCCCAAAATGATTATGAAAGTTCAAAGCCATGTTTATGCTCTCTTAAAGTACTCATTTTTCAACACTGGGACAGATGTTTGGTGCTGTTGGAAGAAAAACCACAAAACCTGGGACAATGGGAAGGTCCAGTTTTGGTGTCGAGGATGTTTCAGAAATGGAGCTGGTTGAAATAGTCCCAATTTTAAGAGGAATTTAAATTTTGGGCAAGTAAAAAAAAAATAAAGTCAATAACAGCAAAAAATATTTCACTTAAATAGATTGTATGTTCCTCTACTCTGTTAAGAGTTGAAGAGTGGGGATGCAGTTGATAAGGAGCCCACCGGTGTCACAGGCACGTGAGTTTTTGGTATTGCAGATGCTGTGTGTGTTTCCTGCACTACTGATTGAAGAAGGCAAGAAGACATCACCTGAAGTTTGGTAGCTCTCATCACACTAGGAGTTTTCTCCCATTTCTCCTCATTTCCACCAGCACTTTGTCCTGCTTTCTGCTTTTTCCCCTGCTGCTTTCAATGAAACAGGTGCTTCACAGAATGACTGAGTGCTTCCAGCTCTAATCGCTGTCTCTCACAAGTGGATCTATTGTGCTGTCTGGTGGATTAATAGGGGGTTAGGTGCTTAAAACAACAAACAGTGAGTGCAAACAGTGGGAAGGAAGGGGGAAGGAGTAAACCTGCGTGTGGTTGATGAGTGAGATGAAGTCATTTGTTTAGCAGGGGTGATACAGTAGTCGGGAGATACTATGGGAGGAAGGGCTTCTCTTAAGGAAATAATGTATTACATCCCCAAGGACTAGTGTTCCACCAGGCATGAAGCAAACCACAGTATATCTCTTAGTGGCCAACAGGAAAACTTCCTTGGTTTTGAAGCCTTGGAGCTCAGGTGCAGTGAAGGAGAATAGGGGCTCATTGTTAAGGCAAGGATCAGCACTGCCTTTTGTTCGTTCCCCTGCCCCCCTCTCCTCCTTTGGCACTACAGTAATAATATCTTGTCACTCCTAAGACATGCTGGCATACATCATGTTCACTGATGGATGTGCAGTCAACGAATGTACTAAAATAGTTTGTTTCTGTTGACGTATGTCTCTGTAGACTCCTCTAATGGGAATGTAAATAAATGAACCCTTCCCCAGTGATTTCTTTCGCTGTAGTCCAGTTTAACCTCTGAGTGCCTCCAAATGCTTTACTGCCTTAAATTACTACAGCTTTTGCCTTTTTCTTGAGTTCCATGTATGGCTTTTGCTGTGTGTGAGGGCAGCTTTCTATATGTGGATGCAAGTAATTAATTAATACTGGTATTTGCTAAAAGAAGATTGAGAAATTAAGATGGGCAGTCAAGAAAGGTGAGGGCTTAATGTCCACTGAGACAGTTAAAAGGAATTCTCATAGTTTCCCTGGGAACTGCAGAGGTGATGACAAGCTCTTGAGATTAATTTCTATTAAGCTGTGTGTAAGACCTGGTCTGTATGTGGTTGTGAATCATAAAACTGGAGCATTTTTTGCCATGGTCAGTTCTTACCAGTACACAAATACTACAGGGGTACTTGTCCTCAAGACACTGGAACTCAAAAGCATCTTCAGAAAATACCCAGAAGGAATATATTTACCCTTAATGATAAACCAAAAATAGCTTTCACAGGGAAGATAGGCCCTAATGTATTTGTTCCCAGGAGAGCTTTTTTCACCATAAGTGTACAGGAAGGAGAGTTTTGAAAGGAGTTTAACACAGTTTTCACAGCTCCATTTTAGACTTTGTAGTGCTTGTACTTGCGCAGTTTGCCTGCACCACTGGAAGGGCCATTATTGTGTGTATAAAGAACTATTTAATGACCACTGGCATAACCCCATTTCTTCAGCTCTCGACTTGAAGGGGCCTCTTTCTGTTCAGCCTGGAGAAGAGAAGCTGCGTGGAGACCTCAGAGCAGCTTCCAGTGTCTGAAGGGGGTTACAAGGATGCTGGGGAGGGACTCTTCATTAGGGACTGGAGTGATAGGACAAGGGGTGATGGGTTCAAACTGAAACAGGGGAAGTTCAGGTTAGATCTAAGGAAGTTCTTTACTGTGAGGGTGCTGAGGCACTGGAACAGGCTGCCCAAAGAAGTTGTGAATGCTCCATCCCTGGCAGTGTTCAAGGCCAGCTTGGACAGAGCCTTGGGTGACATGGTCTAGTGTGAGGTGTCCCTGTGCATGGCAGGGGGTTGGAACTGGATGATCTTAAGGTCCTTTCCAACCCAAACCATTCTGTGATTCTATGGTTCTATGACTCTTTTTCCAGAGAAAGTGGTACACCAGCAGTAAAGGGCTTCTGGTGAAGATGGAGATGGAGGGTAACAGGCCTAATGGTGTCAGTGTAATTGCAATTGTCATTTGGAAAAATTGCAAAACTGATTACAGTTTCGCCTCCGTTTCAATAATCAGACAAATCACTGATGGAATAGAATATGTTTGCACAGCACAGATGGAAAATAGTGGAATATCACATGGCTATAGAAATGCTCACCAAGTACAGAGCACTCTGATAGGATCTGTGTAACCTCGTAACAAGTTCATGTGTTGGGACAACATAGTGTTGTGTCATCTGTCTGGAGCGGAGACAATTAAAACCAGCCTTTTCCCATTTCAGCCTCTTGTATGCAGGAGATGCAAATGCCAGATTTTGCCAAGAGATCAACTATTGACCGAAATCAGCCCTTCCTGAAATGCATTTGCTAAATCTTGTCTGTTCTGGAGGTTTTGATGTGAAGGTACTCACTGCGGGAGAAAATCATCTCTTTACAATATGCTATTTATTTTTCAGCCTGTGTGCTTGCTGACCCTGCTGTTAAAATCTGTGGAACTTACTATCTCCACCCCCTTCTCCTATGTATTTATTATAGTGGAAACATAAGAACTTTACTGAATGGTTGACTCTGAGGATACTGGAACAGAGCGTCCAATATCTCCATACCATTCCTTCGTTATTTATGGTTGCAGCGTAGTAGCATGCAGCACCAGATGTGAGTAAGAAGAAGGAGGGGTGCAAAAGAGAACTTCAAATGACTGTGATGAATAGTTGAAAGTGAACAGAGGGGCTTTTAAAACTCCTTTAAAGAAAGCCTAATGCTCCGCTTCCCTAAGCAGCAGGCTACTGATGATGGAAAAGTCACAGACATACCTGCAGAGATTTGGGAAGCTCTTGTTTCAGTAGGTCTTTATGGCAGCTAAAAGAATTCCTGTTCTCCTGCCAACTTGGTTGGTGTGTCCAGCTTTTCTTCCTTGCATTTTACTCTATAGGGACAACATGCAGTGACTTGGACAGTGCCAGCTTCCAACTGTGTTTATTCTTAGTTAGCTACCCCCACCAAGAGCAGGCCCTACTTGTGCCTGGTACTTTACCATCAGGATAGGTATATTGTAAGTGATGTCATGCAGGGGGAAGAATTTTGATGGGAAAAGAGTTTGTTACCAAGACTGTTACCAATGAGGCTGAATTCAAATCTCATATGGTCAGAATCTTCCTGTCCAATGCACCATCAAGGTGTGAAAGAGGGCTCAAGCAGCGCTGTCTCGAGGACTGCTGTCTCCTGGCTGCATTTGATTTCTGGTGATAGCATAAAATAACCAGGTCCTGGAAGCCCTGAATCTTCTTTGTCTTTATTAAATCCAAGAAGTGACATTTTGTTTGACAGCCACTACCTGTGCTTTGCTAATGGCACGCTTGAAATCCAACGTTAGTATAAATCATGAACGAAGCACTTTCTATCCTTTTCCTGCATCACCCTGTTTTATAACAGGCTTTCTAAATTATTCTGGATTCCAACTAAAAAATATTGGCTTTCCCAACCATCCCGTTCCTTGATTCCATCTTTTTTTCCCTTTTTGGGCAACATGAAAAATTCAGCAAAAAAAGTTTTTATTAGATGCAAAGGATTTTTTTAAGGGATTCTTGAAGGTTTAAGTGGTTCTGTTGTTTGAGTACAGCTAAAATTGTGGAATTAAAGTGGAATATCAAACCACTCTTTGTATACGTTGAGCTCTAAGAGGGATGCAGTATTCTGCAAGTGAGTGGCAAAGTGCTGTTCCTCCCCATGCTATTGCTTCATGTTGTGCCTATGGGCTTTGACCCTTCTGCCCTTGGCTTTCTACCATGGCATGTGTATAGGCACGGAGCAGAGGCACTGTGGTGGCTGAATCCTGGAGGTGAGGGTGAACTTCTTGTGTGGAAGTGGGGTGAGTGAGAGCCTTTAGGTATTATGGCATGTGGGCAGCACAGCATGTCAAACGTGGTGGGTACAATGGCCTGAGCATCAGTGCTGCCTAAACTTGGTTTATGCTGATTGCATTGATAGGAATATGCCCTTAAAGAGCTTTAGCTCTCAAGTTAACATAGTCTTTGTGTGGGTGAACTAATTGGTGTAGCAGCCCACACTTCTTCACACAGGCATTTAGGAAATGGTAAAGCAAATAAGCCTGGTGGTGCCAAAATGAGAGCGATGGCTGATGAAGCCCTGATGGAGAGAACAGCCAAACAGCGTGAATGGAATGTCAGTAAGTATAGAAGTTAAAAATACACATCTCAAACATTGAGGACACTCTGGGGACTAAGAAGCTATATTGATACTAGACTTCAAAAGATCCAAATAAACAGTGGGATTTTCTCAATACACAGAAGTTCATACTTGTGATGTCAGAGCAATGGTATTTCTCCACTGCAAATCCCAAGGCGGATGCCTAAAAACCCAGTCCAGATAAGTTGCTTCTCATTTAATTTCCATTCATAATTGCTCTGATTTTATATTCATTTATCTTAGCAACTTAGTTTTAGATTCCTTCTGTGAATCCCAAATTCCTGCATTTCTGCAGATAACATTAATGCTTTTTTTAGGGGAGAGTGCATGGCTTGTGTGGTCCTGAGCAGCCTTTCAGAGCACTGGAGTTCAGCCTCTGTCTGTGCCAGATGACCTTGGACAAGTAAAGCAGGAATAATAACATTGGTTTGCTTTGTGAGATACCTTCAGATCCACAGATTAAAACACATCAGTGAAGAGTGAGGTGCCTAAAGCCAGATTTTTCCTGGATGCTTCTTATTGTAAGTGTTAGGAAGACCAGCGTGTCCCTTCTCCCAGTGCAAGTGGCTTCCCGGTTCTCAAGTGCTGGGTAAGCTGTGGCTTTGTATTACAGACAAATGAGGACTGTAGATGGTGTATACATGCAGTGCCTGGATGGAAACTGCTGGAAACAATTCTGGTATGTCCATTTAAGTTACTTAGCCTAGGCTCTCTCTATGATGAGCAAAGAGGATTTTAGGAGATGATTGAAGTCACCTATTTCAGATGTCTGCTTTAGGATGAAATCACTTTTGTCTTCAGGTACCTGCTCTCTGCAGTGCTTACCAAGGGAGTTTACTGTGACCACTTGGATCCTGCCATGGAGTCTTAACAAAAGCTCCTAATGTGTGTTTCACACTGCTGTGTCAGAAAATGGCTGCAGTGAGCAGTGGCTTCCTACTGGTTAGATGTGGTGAAAAGCTGGGAGTTGTACTTGCAGGTGTGTTTTAACTCAATTTATCTAAGAGAGAGTTATAGTAAGGTAGGGAAAAAAGTGTTTTATTAATGCCCTTCTTGGTCTGATGGCAAAGCTTAGGTAGAAGAAAAGGCATGACAGATACCGACCATAAAAGATAATAAAGTGGATCAATTTTTTAATAGTAGAGAGAATCTGTGGAATAATTTTCCATGATACAAATATCTTAGTGTCAGAGTTGTAGGCTGGATTAATGGATGATTGTATTCTATGTACAGATCAGATTGGTGAATTGTAACAGTACCCTCAGACATGAAAACCCCAAGTGCTGCTCTAGAGGAAACCAAAGAGCTTGTTGTTCTTATGACAAAGTGTACTTATGATAATGCCAACCCCCAAACAGGGGACAAATTACATGCCTTTTAGGAGTGTGTAAGAGTGACAACTTGTTGCTGCTGGAAGAAGGACCTCACTCATGTCAGTACAGTTTATGGGTAGGTTGGCATTAATTAAAATAGCATCATCAGAGTATTAGCAGTCTGCACTTCTTTATATAAAAGCTTAATTAACTCTGAGAACACGAAACCCCCATGTTCTACACATGCTGTTTTGCCCAGACTTGGTTTCTCAACAGAAAATGTAAGAAATACATAAAACCATAATAAGGCTTTAAACAAAGTACATTAAAGCAGCATCTAGATTCACCAGACCAAATCCAGGAGCACTGTGCTGTACAAATGAGTAGTACCAGCCATCCCCTGCTGTGCAAACGTCTGAAACACAGGGAGGGAGCAGTGTTCTCCTCTTGTGGATAGCTCTGGCCATGGCAGTTGTTTAGGTGTGAAAGGGAACATCATGTCTATTTTGGAGAACACCATAGTCCTCAGAGCACAAAGAAAAATGCCCTCCATAACATGTTCTGTATTTATAATGCATCCAAGCCTTATGTATGAGAACGAAGTTCAGACAGGAATATTGCTGAGCTTTTCTGTCTGCATCCCACCTTGCAAATTCCCTTAGTCAATCTTCTCATCTCTGTGTTTCAGTAGTCTCTAAGGGCTCTGTAGTGCTCTGTAGCACTAAGTGAGCTTCAGCAGGGGAGCTGTTTTAGAGCTGGATTTGAGCTCTATTATTGAGACCTCATTGGAGGGCAGTGCATGACAAAGTGGGACACTTGAAAGCTACGTGCTGGGGAGAGGGGAAGTGCTGTGGGAGCAAGAAGTGAGATTATAAATTAGAATTCAGCTCAGCACACTTGGAACCACATAGATCAGGGTTTGTAAAGTCACACCTTCAAGGATTCCTCAAGGAATTACAGCCAAAGAGGAGGGAAAACCATAATGCTCTAGTACCCTGTCATTGATGCACCAAGTAAGTTTGAATTGATCACTAATGTTTGGAAGGGTTGATAACTCTTACCCAGGACTTGTTGTATGATGAGCAGCTATAAATCTTCTTTGACTAAAACAGGAAGTATCCAAATCCTTTCTCTCAGGAGATGGGCAATACTTGTGCTCAAGGGCAGCCCAGTTTGAATCCTGTTTTCCTCAGGGTGAGGCCATGGATTTCCCATGGCAACTTGGCCACGTGCTACAAGATGGGATAACTGCCTGAAACCATGAACTCCTGTTTGCCTGACTTACACAACCAGCAGCATACAGTCCACGTCTTGGAATGGGCACATTTGCCCAGGGAGGGAACAGAACAAGTGTGACAATGCTGTAGGTTGCAAACTCCATTGTTACTTTTCATGCTCAGACTATTTCAGTCCTGAATGACTTCTAAGCTCCTTTTTCCTACTTGTTGTGGTTGTTTGAAGTGGAAAACTTTCCATTAAGGACTAAACCCCTTGTTCTAGTTGGTGCTTTGCCCATTTGTGTTTGTGCCAAAACCAGTGTGACTTCTGATTTCTTCTGAGCATATGTCAGCTGGTGACCCACCACACCTTCTCTTGTGTGGCCTCTATAAACTGGTGCCGACTGAAGCTTCAAAGAGTGACTTTCCTCCCTGTAGGACTCTACCTCACACTTATTTCCAATAAACTGCCATCCTCTCTTATTTTCCACAAGCAACAGTGTAATTGAGCAGTAACCTCAGTGTATGAAAGTCTGTGTGGCAGATGAAAGAAACACCATTAGACTGCAGGCAGCTGGAGTGCAGTCATGAGGCATAATGAGCTCAGCTCCCATAGAATCTCTCTGAGGAATATTTAGAGTTTAAGAGAAAAAACTGGTCAGCTCTTTGATGGAGGTGAAATTCTTATCAACCCAGGGAAGAGGGAGCGCTGTTTGAGTAAATAAATTGGTGTTCATCCAAAGAGTAAGGAAGGGAAGAGTTTCTCTTCCCTGTGAAGAGGTCTGGCTAGTTCAGCCAGCTGTGAACCCCTGAGGCAGTTCCATCTGGACAGTCAAACGTGTTCAGGCTGTTGAGGGAGAGGTACCAGAAGATGCAATGTCCATAAGACACAGGGAGTCCTCTGGATGCCAGAACAGGCTGCTGCTATGTTATACAAAGGTATCTTTTAGTTGTTGCTGTCTTTATTATTTTAAATGACTGTTTAGCATCTCTTTGTTAAATTAATCTGAATTTACCCAGCTGATACTTACAGCAGCTTTGCTGCTGCAAACTTACTGCACAAGATGTAGTTGATCTGCATAAGGCATCCTGGTGGTCTGAAGCACAAGACTGCAACAGACCTACCATGAGCACTAGCAAGTCCATCCTTAGACATGTTCAAGGCTTCCCTTCCCTGAGGGTGCACCAAGGAGGTGGTTGTGGTTGCCAAGAAGCTAGATGTGTGGATTGGAAATGGTACCTGTGGAGTACAAATGATACCTGCTTTTCTCAACTTAGCTGAGCAGTCCTAAGGAGCCAAATAGTTCCTAAGCCAAGAGTCATATGTGTGTGTCATCTCAGATGTTGCCCACAGAAGTTGTTCCAGATGGCTCTTTCCCCTTTTCCAAGGTGACATCATTGCCTATTTGCTTCTAAGAGGACCTAGGAACAAGCTAGAGTATCCACATGAATATCAAGTGAGAATTGCCTTGATTTAGGCTTACCTTTTCCAAGTCTCTGTGGAAGTGCTTGCAGCGCTGATCAGTAGATCTCTTTGAGATAAGGCTCCTGGCAGTGCTTTTGTGAATAATGATTGTGGAACCAGAACCATAAAAGGCATTAAAATACTCTTCCTAAGTACACGCATCTATGGAATGTGATTTTGAAATGCCTCAAATTCACACTCACACAGAATCTGTCACCATTCCCTGTGACCTTGATCAGGAGCGTTTCTTTTAATGCCTGTTATGCCTCCAGATAAGCAGAGCACCACCCATTGACCCAGGCGGGTCATTATCCTCTTCCCCTTTATCAGGAATCCTTCAGCCAATTAATCACACGCTGCTCTGCAATCTTGAAGCTCAATTATGCCTGGACAAGTGTTGCTCAGCTGTTCCTCCTGCTACAGATGTGACATATCCTGAGATTAGCTCTGATTCACAGAAGGTCACTGATTCCATATCAGGCGCTAAGAAAAGCTGGGCTGTCCGGGAGGGAAGTGACACCATCTCCCAAGCATTTTATCACAAAGTAAGTGTAGATGTCTAAAAAATCCTGCTTGCCACCACCACATCACAGCAAGTCCTTTTCACTCACTGTTGCCTCTCATCCTGAGACAATTTACCAGGTTTTCCTAGATGGAGATGTCAGCAGACTAATAAACTGTTAGTAGTGCACCGATGACAGACAGTAGCTAGTTCTCCTTTCGGGTAGTAGATAGCTCAACTTGGAATCCCTGTGAGAAACCTGCTCTTCCCTGTTTTGAGAAAGCCCTTTTAAGCATATCAAATAGTGTGTTGGTTTTATTTTCATTTTTCTAGTTGTGACTAGTTTCTTGGAATGCTCCATCATGGACAAGTTGCACATGTGAAATAGTTTGATGATATTTTGGATTGATCTAAAAATTCTGCATTTGTGAGGAACTGGATGATCTTAAGGTCCCTTCCAACCCAAACCACTCTATGGTTTCTTTTCAGTTACACAGAAACATAGGCAAACATTTAGTAGAGATGCCTGCAATTCAATAGAATTATAATATCCTTTTAGAAGAAAATGGCCTCACAATTTCTATAAGCAGACTTTGTTAAAGAAATTCTGAGTTTTGAACCTTTAAATATGGTTCTTACCGTATCTTTTAATTAAAACCCCCTCTTTTTTGAACAAGATAAGCAGATGCTGGGTATGTAATTGTTTGCAATAGAAAATTGTTAACTCTACAGCATAACTACCCTTTATCACTTTCAGACTTCAAATGAGTTTTCTTAGAAACCCCTACAGAATGAAAGCAGTGTTTGCATTGCAGCTGTGGATGGTGAACAGATAGGATCTGGTTCTGCCCCATAGCCCTGGCTGGGAGCTCTTTACACACTGGTGTGAATACAGAGATATACAGTGAAGTTAAACAGTGTTTGGAGCTGTGTACGGACAACTTGATTTAACTGGGGCTGAAGCAGCTGTAAGCACACAGCAGGGCTGTATGTTGCCTCGCAGGGCTGAGACTGCCACTTTGAGAGCTGGAATGCTTCTGTCTTAGAACACCCAGATATTCTGCAGGCAGAACTATGGCTATTACTTCTCACATTGGCATCTAAATTTGCAGTGTTACCTAGAGCTGTTTGTGGGTTAGCTAGTGTACAGAAGCATGAGCAAGAGAGGCTTTTTGGGGTAACAAGTTATTGCTCACCAGACAAGGGGAAAATGAAATGTGTTGTCCCAGGTTAACACAGCTAAGAAATAGCAGGACAAGGAGAGAAACCCAAACTACACTGCCTGTCATGAAACCATTCAGTGGATACTGGTGAATACAGTGAGCAGTTGTAGTAGTACTGTGGCTAGTGTTCTCACACACAGACTAACGCAACTGTTACACATTCTTTTTTATGGGTTTAAATAAGGTTTAGGAAAGATTCAAGTGAGCTTATTTGGAATGGGCTGTATTACTGAGATTCTCACATACAAGTTCTTACTGATTGGAAGGTTCAGGTTGTGGATGAGTCCCACCATGCTAAGACACTGAAAAATGACTCTTCAGAGAGTATATTGCAATCTAAGTACATGGTGGCTACATGAGTCTCATCTGATAAAGTTGTTGCTGAAAAAGTTATATTTGCATCTTGCTATAGGACAATGGGGAATGGGTTTAAACTTAAACAGGGCAAGTTCAGGTTAGATATAAGGAAGAAGTTCTTTACTATGAGGGTGCTGAGGCACTAGAACAGGTTGCCCAGAGAAGTGGTGAATGCTCCAACCCTGGCAGTGTTCAAGGCCAGCCTGGACAGAGCCTTGAGGCGTCCCTGCCCATGGCAGGGGGATGGAACTAGATGATCTTCAGGTCCTTTCCAACCCAAACCATTCTGTGATTCTATGATTTTCAGGATACAGAAAATGGAGAATGTGGAAAGATGTGGGTATAGAAGGGGTATTTCACTTGAAACTGGTTGTACTTTATTTTATTTCTCAGAATTACAAGAGAATACTTGGGCTTGGTGCTGTTCAAGTTCAATGGCAAATACTGCAGCTGTATCTATTTTTTAGGACACAGTTATTTGATTTACAATCCTTCTATTATTTTAGCTGTCCAGAAGCTGCTGGGAAGCAAACCAAACTGAACTCTTAATGAAAAGAAATAGTTGTCTATTTGAGACATTTATCCTAAAAGCCACGTAGTTAAAAAGATGTTCAAGAGGGAAACTGGACACAAATGCTGTAGGTGTTCTTCATGGAAGTACTTTGTGCTGTTCAGCAAAGGAAGAAAAACTGCAGTCTGATGGTTAATAACTACAAGAGCTCCCCGATGGCATTGCTGGAGGGTAGCATCCAGTGGTGATGGAGTAGAGGCTGAGGAACCAGATTGGGACTGCGACTTCCAGGTATCCTCCACTGTGTTGGGCCCTGTGCGCTTGCCTTGTGTTGTGGGCTTTCAGTGCAGGATGTGTTCCCAGCAAAGGCTCATGCTGTGTTTTACTAACTAGTCTGTGAGGTAGATGTCACCCCCTGCCATACCTTCTCCACACAACAGCCAGATTCAGTTACAACCCTCTTGCTCACCTTGTGCATGTAGCAGTGAAACCTCACACGGAGAGGAGGATATAGACTGGTTTTGTTTCTGCAGCTCAAAGGTCTTCCAACCTTTCCCTTGCCTTTGAAAAATGATTAAATGAGAACCTTAAGCATATCTCCAGAAACCCAAATAGAGGTGGTATCATCCTAAATTTGGAAAAGAGCATTAGAACTGCAGGGAACTGAAGTTATTTTGGTGGTTTATAAATAATCCTCAAATTTCCTATCACTTGGCAGTTCACCTCTCTTGGGGTTCGTGCTGGACTCTGCTTCTGTTTTCTCCAGACTTTCTGTGCTGATCAGCCACAGGAGTAGAAAAGAAGCTGGAAAGATGAAAGGAGCTGTAGGCTCCTAAAAAAGGCCTAGGAATTTGCTAGGGGATGCAGGTCGGAGCTAATTTGCTGTATAGTCCCAATAAGAACCAGGCAGAGCTAAGAACAGAGCAGATATGGCAGCTGGCTTCTTAGTGTGAAGGTGAAGGGTGTGGAGTTTTCCTATCAAATCAAGTATTTTTGTTCTCCCTGACACTTATCTCTTAGATCATGGGGTAAAGACAAGAGAGGCTAGCTGAGGAATTCGTGAGCAGTGTGTGTTACAGGGATTATCTAACCCAGTCACAGGAGTTAGTGGATGTTAATGCAAGAGCTCTCTTCTGGGCTGCTTTGTGGAAAGGACAGCTATCCATGAGCAGGTGGAAATCATGGAAACCTTGAATAAAGATAAGCCAAGCATTCACAGCTCCTTATTTTTCTACCAGTTTATTCAAGTTATTTGAAATAATAACTCCTTTACCACTGAAAAGGAGAAGAATTTTTCCTCTGTGTATTCAGATTGCAATTAAAATTTGCCACATTCCTTCCAACATTGCAATATTAATGAACAATTCTTAAAAGTGAAAAATGAAAAGCTCTTTCTCAGCTTCGTCCCCAAAACTTCAACCTCTTTGGCTAGGAATTAAGATATTAGGCATATAATCTGAAAGGGATTATGTAGTGCTGTTTCTCTAGTGTTGGATCTCCAGTGCTGGATCTCTGCTGGTCTTGACAAAATGAAGAAACACTGAATGAAGTTTATTTCCTCTATGGCCAGATTGTATCAGCTCTGCCTAAAAGCACATCCTTTTATTTCCTTACCACCTGTTCTAAAGGGATCACTTTCTGCTAGGAAAAAGTAAAGTCTTTTCTTTTCAATTTAATTCACTACTTTTAAAATACAGCTTAATTTATAGTCTTGAGAATTTTGGTTCATTACTAAAACTGAGTCATTACCATGTCTCAAATTGAAAGCTTGACATCACCAGCCACCTGCTAGAGGTGGGGATATGGAGGTGCAGAAGGATGAAGTAAGTTGTGCAGGGTCACCCTGTAGCTCAGCAGGAGACTCAGAAGTAAAACCCGTGTTTCTCTGCTTAGTCCAGGAAGCATCACCTTTTGGGGACACACATAAAATGTAATAGAAACATAAGATATATTTATTGTTAGTGGTTGTGTGGATTGTTAATTGTGGTATTGGCCAGGGAAGATGTTTGTGTTCAGCCTCTCATTTAACAGGTGTGAGCGGATGTGGTTTAGCACAGGGACTTTACTAGGTTAGGAAAAGGAAGACAAACATTGGGATATCTGGTAGGTAATCATAAACTGCAATAAGGTGAAGATAATTCAGCCAGACAGAAACAAAACTGAGAGCCTGACCTTATAATGAGTTGTAGTGGTAGAACACTACCATGAGATGAGACAGGGCCCTAAGCACGGGGTGCTATATGCATTTAAAGTC
>NW_009926021.1:78376-91333 GCF_000696875.1 Nestor notabilis | reverse complement strand
TTTCCCTTTTCCCCCCTAAGAAATTATGGAGTCTGCTGGTGGTGATTGTACTTTTCCTTTCCCAAGTTCCTTGGGATTGATGTGGTCAGGATTCCACAAGATTTTAGATTAAGGTCCTGTGAGCAAATACCAGCATGCGTGTGAGCGCTGCTGTATGCTTTTCTCCTTCCCTCATTTATTACCTTGCAGCATCTGAATATAGAGGAAATTAGAGACTCAGATTTGTACTTCTCAAAGGGGGAAAAAAAGAAAAGAAGAGAAAAAGAAAAAGGGAAAAGAAAGGGGGAAGGATCCCACCAAACCTGCTTTGTGATTCCCTATGGGGTCGCGACCCCATCCCGCTGAGACTGCTGTTCCAAAGTAGTAACTTGGTAGCTGGAGTTTCTTAAAGTGGTTGTTGATTGGCTTAGCTGTAACTAAGCCAATCCCTGGAACTCTTTGGGATGCTTTAAATGGGTGGATTATCCAGCTGCCTGATTAGAAGTTTGGGTTATGTAAACACTGAGTGTTTAGATTTAGGCTTTGCAGTTGAAGTCCAGGCAGCTGTTTGCACTTAACTCCATCAAGAAGCCCAGTTAATCAAAGAGCAGGAAGGGTTTTTTTTTCCTTCTTAAACCTGTGTCATTATTTCTGCTGTCCCAATTCTTTGGAGTTAGGCTTGTTGCAATGTCGAACAAGGTATTTGGGATGTTCTGCTGAGGAAACAGGAAAAAATGGATGGGGTTTTGCTTAAGGTTGTGCCTTGTGCATTCTTTTCCCCTTCACTGTGACGTTATCATTTCTCTGGTCAAAGCTGCATCAAGCCTCTAATTGCCATCAGTTTGTGTCTTTAAATCTATGGATCATTGCAGTGGTGTGTACAGTTATCTGGTCTTGTTTAATAGCTTCTCTGCATATTTGTGTGTTTGGGGGATCAGCTCGCCTTCATGTGGGTGAATAGTCCCTGAAATGGAGTCCTTTTGGACAGACCTCTCTTGCAGGGTGTGAGACATCTTTCCGCACTTGGATCTTTATGTCCATGTTCTGTAGTTGAGATGGTAATAAAAAGGAGATAACTTTTCATAACCTTGGTCTTGGTGCTTTTACACCAAAAGGACCCTTTGTCCTGCTTTTCTCTGGAACACCTCCAGTTATTTGCATGTTGTGACCTATGGTATGCACTACATTCGCTTGTGGTGTCCTCAGTTCCATGCTCAGAGAGAGAAACGTTGGTAGTGCAGTAGATGGGAGAAGGAGGGGATGCTGTGGGAAGCCGTGAGCTGCCAGTCAGGCCCTGAAGGAGCAGAGGGGACTGGGGAATGTCCCTAGAGTCAGCAGGGCACAAATTGCTGCAGCTCAACAGGCTGTTGAAGCCAAGGAACAAGAGTCAGAGACAGGGATTTATAGTTACCATTCTTGTATCAGAGGTTATACATCCTTTCCTGTCATCTTCTACTTGCCTTGAGTTTTTGCTATGAAAACAATCAGTTGCTGCTGAAGTCAAACTTGACTTATGGAGTCTTACTTGGGGAGCTTCTTAGAACAGAAAGTTGAGGCAGATCCACCTCAAAGCTCTGCTCACTCGTGTCACTCTCCTCCACATGTACTGTTTCCAATCATCAGGACCTGTGGACCCTGTTTACATGGGATTTATTTTAGGGAAGCCTTGACAGTGTGAATAGATAGCACAGCAGAGTAACTAGCTTAACACTTCAGGATCCAAGCAATGAAAGAAATGAAAGAGTCTTTGTGTAGCAAAGAAATAGAGTCTTTCTTCCCGAGGGAAAAAAAAAAAGAAAGAAAAAAAGAAAAGAAAAAGAAACTTCTAAAAATGGGTTTTCTTTTTCTGTGTTCTGTTTTAACCCTTAACAATTTGGAAATTTCAGGAGGAAAATAAGATAATAAATCTTTCTGCTTCTCTCAGTGCTTATCTTTTTATGTTCCACGCCTGGTTGTTGCAATTAGAATTCAGCTTTTTAGGTACAACCAATATTAGTTGTTGATTTCTATTTCTGCCATTTTTTCCTTGGTTTTCTAACTCTAGAGATACCCAGAGGCAAACAACAAGCACTTTAAGGTGCATCTCTGACAACATGGGTACTTGCGATCAGCTAAGAATAATATATGCTTACTTGGTATCGGTAAGAGACACTTCCTTGTGTGGGTGCTCACAATTGTGCACTGCCTAAAAAACACATAATAAATTTGTAAAGAATTAAACCAAGTTTAGCTTTGACAAGCAAAAGATACTCAAATATTTTATTTACCCTAAAATAATCTTCTCCAAATCTTTGCAACTGCCAGTTATTACATAGTCCTGACCATGACAGTATCCCCAGTGAACTCTTGTGCTGCTGTTAACACACAAGTGATACGACCTGCATCAGACTGTCCTGAAGCCATCAAGGGCCCAGCTCTGATCTTTTATGGCCAGAGAGGAAACACTTAGAGAACGGTGGTTTAATGGGGTAAGTGTTTACCTATCAGTTTACTGGATAATAAATCCAAGACCCATAATTCCAGCCTGAATTCCTAATCAGTGTCATACTGTAATTACAGAAAATATTTTGTGGACTGCTATTGCTAAATATTGATTTGCTTTTAATGTATAAAACAAACTTTAATTCACATTTTATAATGTACATGGCTTTGCTTGCAATTAGATCTAATACTTACGATGTTCTTAACTAAGAAAATGTGTGTCAGATTATCCCAAGGAAACCCTAATTGTCATGGGGATCATTCTGTCTTGTGCACTGACTGTATGGCGCCTGGGGACAAATCTATCCCTGTAAGAATTAGACTAAAAGCCACACAAATAATAAGCATATGGAGATACAATAGTCAGCAAAGGACTGTGGTGACAAACTGGCATGTCTCTGCTGACATTTAATAATGTCATCTAATATTGAGATATTGATGGATATTTGCAGACAGTTTAAACTGATCAGGTGGTGCTGACAGGAGGGTCAGACAGTTGAATGATCTTTTTATGTTTTCCCTCCTTTTGTTCACATTGCTCTGAAGATACACTTTACATGGGCTGATCTCTAGGATGGCAGCTGGCTATCAGGTTGTAATGATACAGAGTTTTTGTTATTGTTGTCCATATCGTTTGCTTTCAGTGAACCAGACATCTGGGTGGAACATGATATTGTCACAGCCTTTCACATTTTCACATGTATTATACCTGTGCTTTTCTGCTTGCTCTGCCAGCCTAGCCTACAGAAAGGAGCAGGCAGGGTTTCAGATAGATACCTCCTCCCAGGTGATCCTGTGCTAGTTACCATTACCAGATGTGGAGGGCTCTGGTGTAGAATAAGGTAGTACCTGGGGCTTGTTTTCCTTCCAACATGCTGCACGAGAATAACATTATAAGGCACTGCCTGGTCTCCTGGGAAATGCTTCCACCTTCTACCTGTGATTAACCCATCAGGCCACTTTATGTCACTATTGCTCCACGTTCAACTGTAGCTGAAGCAGCATTTATTGAGCAGCAGGCCAGGATGCACTGCCCAGGTTGTTATAGACTGCAGAAATTCCACCTTCGAGAAATGGGATCTCAGAATTGGCCTTGAATGGCTCCTTGTAGTGGGAACATTCCTCTCAGTTGTTTACCAGCCAGATAACTCTGGTTTCCAAATGCAGGAGATCCCTGGTCACTTGGGTTCCCTGGGTGATTATTCCCTTTTAGATTGTGACTTCAGCTGGAAGTAGATGGGCTGAGGCATGATCTCAACATCCTCTCTTTCCCCTCCAACTTTAGGGACAGCTGGCTTAGCAGCCACCCAGTCAGGAATGGGAGCGAGCCACTCCTCCCTCTCTGCAGTAAGGCTGTGGCCAATAAGTAAATGTCATGCCTGCCAAGATAAGGGTAATAAAATCTCATGCTTGAGGGCATAAGACAATCATTGCAGAAGTCAAGCTGGAATTCCTCCCCAAACATGCTGCAGCATTACACAGTTACCTCAGCCAACAGTTCTCATAAGTGTTCCAAAGTGTAGCTTCTCTTTACAAGGAAGGTCCCCTCAGACAGTCTCTTCCCCATGCTGAACCTTCCTTGTAGCTGTTCTAGTGCTTACTTGTGCACAAAAGTAAAGCTGGAAAGGGTGAGGGTAGGTGGAACCTCACCTTGGTGCCAGTTGTGCTGTTGCTGCTTGCTGGTACCTATTTACCATTGATGTATGTGCTGGGTTTTCTCCTTCCCTTTGGAGACATGTCTACAATGAAGTAATTTCTGCAAAACCCTGTTGTGATACAGCTGCAAGGGTGGGTTTAAACCAGCTGTGGGTGTTTTCACCTCCATATGTTCTAGGCTCTGCTTTATATCCAGCCTTGGTGGAAAAGAAATATGTGCCAGAGTTAAGTCTAGAGGTTTAAATCATCAGCTGATACAAATGGGCATCATTCCATTGACCTCAGTGGAATGACCCTGGTCTGTGCCAGCTCAGGAGTCTCTGTGGTGGGGAGGGAAACTGGAGGAAAGCAACTGTGAGGTGTATTCATTCATTTGGTTTAGCTTGTGAAGTAATGGGAAAATTTTCCTGAGCAGCTTCAGCCTGGAAAAGGATTTGAGTGTCCACAGGCTCGGATTAGGAGCGTGGGCTCCCTGTGTGTGCCCCAGGACAGGCACGTGCCAATGTGCTGTGTGCTTTGAGCTGGACAGAAAGAAGTGCACAAGCCTGGTCCTCTGCAAAATGCCTCCCCCCGTGGGCATACAGAGGCAGGAGACTTCTAGAAACTCTTCATGAGGGACTGTAGCAGTAGGACAAGGGGTAGTGCATTCAAATGTAAACAGGGGAGATTTAGGTTGGATATAAGGTAGAAGCTCTTCCTTGTGAGGCGCTGGCACAGGGTGCCCAGAGAAGCTGTGGCTGCCCCATCCCTGGCAGTGTTCAAGGCCAGGTTGGACACAGGGGCTTGGAGGAACCTGCTCTAGTGGAAGGTGTCCCTGCCTGTGGCAGGGGTTGGAACTGGGTGATCTTAAGTTACTTCCAACCCAAACCAGTCTATCATTCTAAATAAGATGTTTTAGTGGCCTTTTGGTAGACTGAATGTATGTGGAATGGTGCTTCTATTTTAGATGGTGCTTTAGTGGTTGGTGCTCACCATTTTGGAAGTCCTGTGTTCCCAGGGCAGTATCTTCTCATTCACACAACCTGTATGGGAACTGGTATGTGGGAGATCTCTGCAGACACCTATAGGTATCTGTGATGAGAAGCCACATCTGATGCAGCCTTCTCCCCAGGGGTGGATCTTGTGAGTCCCAGCCCTGTGCCCCTGGTTACATGTGCCTCAGGCTGGCACTATTCAGACATGTTGAGGTCTGGTGAATGCTGTGTTTGCACAGTGAATCAGATTCATCACAGAATTACTTAGCAGTGACAGTGGAAGAGAAGCTATAATTCAGTGGGAAAATACACAGTGGTCAATAACCCACCTAACTCTTACTTCTATTTATGTGGGGCATCAATGTAGTTGTCAGCACCCTGAGCTCTAATATGAAATACCTGCATCTCTTGGGTTGTTCCAGCACTCTTTGTTTAGTAATCTCAGGAGCGCAGCTAATGTGAACTTTGGGTTTTCCCCTTCTGAAGGAAGAGGTGCTGCCATGCCCCATCTTACATGACAGCTTGGAATGGGAATGGGAAATGCCAGAGTCAAGTGGAGGTTCTCAACCCAGAAAGGTTATTCTTTCACTCTTACATTTTATTGTGTTTTAGTAGCTAATTCACCTGTCACATCCATTGGCTTTGCTCAGTTTTGGGGAGTGACCTGTGTCGATGGTAAAATTGGTTTGAATAATGAGACTAAAATAATTAGGATTATGCAAAGATGTTGCTTTGCCCTCTGAATAGTTTGCATGTCTTCTGTCTGAACCAGAATCTCCTGCTGTGTTCTACCCGTGGAGATAAAGTGCGGGCAGCTGTGGGCACCAGATCCTGCCACATCCTGGGAAATACAGCAGAACCTGGCCCAGAGAGGGGAATGGAGACACCGGGCAGTGAAAGTGTCTCTTCAGCCAAGGTTTTCAAACAGGAAGAGTGGAAATTTTGGCTAGAATAGTCCCATCAAAACTGAAAGCCAGTGCAACAGCCAAATCATAGAGTCCCAGAATGGTTTGGGTTGGAAAGGACCTTAAGATCATTCAGTTCCAACCCCCTGCCATGGGCAGGGACACCTCACACTAGACCATGTCGCCCAAGGCTCTTGATAAGGTCACCAAAAGGAACAAACCTGAATCTTAAGCAGACCTCCTTTATCAGAAATGCGAACCATCCATGTCAGTGAAACTAAACCAAACCAAACCCAAACGTTTTTAAGTTTCCTTTTCCTCTTAGTAATTACATTATCTGCATTTCAGTAATTCTGCAGTAATTAGAGATAACTTTAGCACTCATTAAGTTAACTTTAATGTTGGAGAAAAAAAAATCACACAAAATCTAAACCCAACTCGAAGCTAATTTGAAACAAGTGAGAGCATTCTTACCTTCATTTGCAGATAATGGCTCAGATTTTAAACAAAACAGAAGCTTTCTAATGAATCCAGTTCTTCCTAAAGTTTGCCAACCTTTTTTATTCTCCCCTTCTAGAGTGTTTATTGTTCCCTGTGATGTTAAATCCTACTGGTAGGTCACACCCCAGCCTTGTTTCATATCGAGGGGTTTTACCACTTGGATACCTTAAGGCACAACTTTCAGTCCCTGTAGATCCTGGGTTTAGAGTGACCAAAATCATAGCTACATGATGTTTTGCCCTCACAAACTGTTAAAGCACAAAAGCCTGCAAGAGACAGAGCTACGGTGATCAGATATTCATAGAACCATAGAATGGTTTGGGTTGGAAAGGACCTTAAGATCATGTAGTTTCAGCCCCCTGCCATGAGCAGGGACACCTCACACTAGACAATGTGACTCAAGGCCCTGTCCAGTTCAACCTGCCTGGTCCTTCCAGTCCATTCTCTTTAGCTGCAAAAAGAAACATGGCTCTTTTTTTAGTAGTTATTTGCAGTAAATTCACCAACACCAATACACCCAAGAAAGCCAGTTCTTGAGTCACTGGTTCAGTATGAAGTGTCCATCCCATTTTGCCAAGGTATACAGTGACATATATTTACTCTAGGGGAGCCTGCTAATAGTAAATAATTCCATACCATCATTTTTCCCATGGCAAAACTAAGCAGATAACCAGCTGTTAACAGGGGAGGTGTGGGGAGGGAAGTAGCCCAGGGTGCTCAGAATATAAAGATATGTGTGTTAGCACTGGGGGAATAGTCAGCTCTTTGCTACCTTGTATTGTCTGTGCCAGAGCCTGGCCCTAACCGCTTCCAATTCTGACAGCCAGTTTCTGACCTTTCACTCTCTATGATCACTGTTTGTACTTGCAAGAAACTTGGTCTCCTTTCTTGTCCAGAAATCGTAAGCAAATACTGTTGTTATTATGATTACCTCTGCAGTATTGGCTTCTAGGAACCAAGAAAAACCTCCCATCGCCGCTGTGTACAATTACATCATCTCAACATCACAGCTGCCAACTCTTACTATTTGCTGGAGAGTCATTAGTTTTGCTTTAAAGAGATGGAGTGACCTCATGAGCTTCTGAAGAAACCCCACAGCTGACTACTTGCCATACTGACATAATAAAATGGTCATAGGGGACTTTGGTTGATTAATGCTTCGATACAGAAGCACCTGTGCTCATTGCAAGAGATCAGGTCCTCTGCACTAGACCAAATCCTAAATCTGAGCTTCTCTTCTGTGCCATTTGTAAAGTGGAAGGCTGAGAATGGAAACGAGTAACTGTTGTTCACAGCTAACCTGGAATGTATTGGGATTTATGAATAAAACACCCCTGGCATCAGTTCAAGCTTCATTTTAAAGCTGAAACAAATCTAAGTGTAATTGAAAACAAGAGTGCACACAGAAACTGGGAGCCTGATTCTTATTTACACTGCACACCCTTTGCACCTCTCCAGCAATGTGAAAGGTCTTGGAGCATGGCTCAGTTATTTTTATACTCTCATGAAGGGCCTGTTTATTGAGTTGGAGCTTAGAAATATTTATATGAGTGCAGGATTTGCCTTTCAGAGCAGTGGAAAGTCAGCAGTGTATGACTATCAGGCACTGTGCTTGAACTTATTTGGGGTATCCAGTTGGAGAGTTGAAGGGAAAAATAGGCACTGGACAATGGGTGGGTCAGAGGTTCAATAATGACACGTGAAGTACCTCATCTGAAGGTCATTTGTGTGAATCAAGGAGACTTTGGTTATTGGCTGGAAGTGATGTGGCCTTTGAAGCGTAGGTAAAAGCAAATGGTCTCTGGGCTGTCTCACTGGCCAGATGATCTCATCCCAACTGGCAGCATTTGACAGACCCACCCTTGTTTGACACTGTAGCTCTCACCGAGCAACCTAATGATGCTCCAAGATAATGAAGTATCCTCATGTCCTTATGGGAGAAGACCTGCAGGTCAAGGTACTCGGCATCCTGGGTGGGACAGTGCATGGAAAAGCTTTCATTGCTGGTGCCTTTTCTGTGCCCATTCTGAGGACAAGCAGACACAATCAGGCTCCTGGATGACTGAATGCTGCCTATTGAAAGCTCTAAATTGGCTTAACCTTTACTGAAGGAATGGTTGAAAATGGAGAGGCAAAATGAGAAAGTGAAGGAGTGGTCTGGGAGAAACAGAGTCATCATGAAGCTAGCAGGAAAATAAGGGCTTGATTATGTAGCTCCAAGAGGGCCCTGCCAAATTGCAGTGCAACGGGAAGAACCTGAGCTGGTGGCAGTCAGTTCTTAGGGTGTTGACATCCTGTACAAGGGAGGTGCTTTCTGCACTGGGCTGAGCACGGTGAGTTTTCTTCTCCTGGCAGTGCCAGTCGTGCTGTGCAGCCGGGGACTGTGGTTCTGCTGTGCTGCAGGTTCCCTCTGCATCTGCCATACGTTTCTTTTTCATGTTTTACCAGTTGTCATGGTCTTTCTTAATGCATGAACTCTGGGACTTACAGGAGAATTTAACTTTCCAGTTTTAAATGATGGTAGAGGAAAACTGGAAAACACAAGACTTTTTAAAGCTCGCTGAGAATGAAATAGAAGATACAAAGTCAATGTCTTAAAAAGTCCTGAGCACTATTTGGGGAACACTGGAGAAGAAAAGAGAGAGAATCATAGAATCACAGAATGGTTTGGGTTGGAGACGACCTCAAGATCATCCAGTTCCAACCCCCTGCCATGAACATGGATGCCTTACACTAGACCATGTCGCCTTACACAGACCATGTCACATAGACCATGTCACCCAAGGCTCTGTCCAACCTGGCCTTGAACACTGCCAGGGATGGAGCATTTACCACTTCTTTGGGCAACCTGTTCCAGTGCCTCAGCACCCTCACAGTAAAGAACTTCTTCCTTTTATCTAACCTGAACTCCCCCTGTTTAAACCCATCACCCCTTGTCCCGTCGCTACAGATGGAGATGTTCAGATCATTGCCAACACAAAGTACCCAACACCATTATGCACCATGTAACACAGCAAAGCCTTGCTCAAGTGTGCTTTCAGGCAACTCCTGCTGCACCAATTTGAATCCATGCTGTGCAGAGGAAGTCAAATGCAAGAACAAGTTCATACCTTCTGGCCAAGCCAAGAATGTTTTCAAGTTCTCCCTCTCCCCAAAAGAGCCAAACCACCAGCAAATCACAGCTTTAAAAATGTTTGACTAAAGCAACACTTTTATGAATCAACATTAAAAATAGACCTCAAGAATTGGACCTAAAAAAATTAAAATAATCCTGCTGCCCTGAATTTCCTGTCGCTCTTGGATATTGGATTAAATTTTGATATGAAATGTATTTTCCTGAATTGGAATTTGTCCTTAAATTACTTCTGAACAATGAACTCTTTCAAGAAAAAGAGCTGCTTGCTTATCACAAGAATTAATGCTGTGGTTTTTGTAAGTGAGTTTCCATAGCTTATCAAATCCTTTCGTTCCTCTTAGTTGGAGAGGAACTGAAACATTTCTATCAGTTAATTCTCTTCAATTTCATGATTTTAAATCAGGTAATGTTCCACATTTTACCTCACTAAAAGTGGCTACAAGCCACTATTCATTCTTGTTCTCCCTTGTAATATCTTTAGCCCAGAGAAACTCACTTTTCCCCTCATTTTGCAGCTGCTTTGACAAAGGATCCATGTCAACACCAGTAGATGTGCACATGTTCTCTTGCAGCCAGTTTCGCTCTGCAGGATCCTGGCGTGGTTGTCCCATGATTGTGTTACCACTGAAGCACTGCCACCTGTGGGGGAATCCGAGCTGTGATTCCTCATGGAATCACTTGTTTGATTCCAAGTCAGTTCCAATGTCTGGTTCGTACCATTTCAAAGCTTATTTTGGAGTGTCACATCTGTTATCTGTGACAGTGGCATTCCAACCCTTTGACCTTCAGGTTGATGCTGAATGTGAACAAGCTTAGTTCAAGCTATAGCAAAAATGTAGTTTAGCAGACTCTATAGGTGAAAGTTGCAACTGATATCCTTGACTTCTGCTGTGCCTTGAAGGTAGAGCTTGAGGCTCTTGTCACTCTCAAAGGGTATGTTATAGGTGTCCCCAGTAGTGCCTTGTGGAGGGGCACTTGAATCTGGGAACTTGTAGAAAGGGGCTCAGGGAGCCAAGAAGCCACCAGCATCCTGGCCTGAATCAGCCCCAGTGTGGCAGCAGGACCAGGGATCGTCCCCCTGTGCTGGGCACTGGGGAGGCTGCACCTCGAATCCTGTGTTCAGCTCTGGGCCCCTCACTGCAAGAGAGACATTGAGGTGCTGGAGCGGGGCCAGAGAAGGGCACCGGAGCTGGTGCAGGGCCTGGAGCACAAGTGTGATGGGGAAGGGCTGAGGGACCTGGGGGTTTAGTGTGGAGAAGAGAAGGCTCAGGGGGGACCTGATCGCTCTCTGCAACTGCCTGACAGGAGGATGGAGCCAGGAGGGGACTGGTCTCTGCTCCCAAGGAACAAGGGAGGGGACAAGAGGAAACGGCCTCAAGCTGCCCCAGGGCAGGTTTAGATGGAGCTGAGGAACAATTCCTTGCCCAAAAAAGGGTGCTCAGGCATTGGAACAGGCTGCCCAGGGCAGTGCTGGAGTCACCGTCCCTGCAAGTGTTCACAGCCCGTGTAGACGAGGCCTCAGTGCCAGGGGTTAGTGGTGGCCTTGGCACTGCTGGGGAATGGTTGGACTTGATGATTTTAAAGGTCTTTTCCAACTGACTTAATTGTATGATTCTAAGAGCAGTAGCTAGTTTCTGCAATGGTTGCAATGTAAGAAGACAAATGGTTCCTGAAGACTTGATCTTAACCCAGTGGAAATCAACAGGACTTTTAATCTTTTCTTTGATGAGTGTTAAAACCAGCCCCAGAGCTTAGTCACAGCAACCATCTGATCCCACAGGAAATCTGGGAGTGCAGTATAAGACATAGATCCGTCTTGTTTGGCACTCGTGGAACTGAAGACATCATATCCCAGTGCATGATCCATGTTCACTACTGAATGAACTGGACTGCCCAGGCTCTTCCTATCAGGATTCAGTGAGGAGGATGAGGAAGGGATGAGTGTGAAACGAGCAGACCTTTGATAGATGGGCTTCGAGGACTGTAAGCATCTACCCAAATTAGGTGTTTTATAGAAAGGCAGTTGTTTCTACCACTGGGGTAACAGCTGTAACTCACAGCAACTGCATCATCATCATTAATTGTTCACTGTTTCTGGGACACCAAGTAGTACAGGTGTGTGGTCAGAGTTTATAGTTCCATAGAAAAATCTGTTCTTTGTGCTTTCATTCATGCAAAAAACATCTTGTTTTCCCTTAATGCTGTTGAAGTATGTGCCTAAATAAGATGTCATTTGTTGAGCTGAAAGCAGATATCTACAACAAGTATTTAAAAAGAAAAATGGGACTTCCTAATGTGTTTAAAAGGAGAACCCATTATGAGGGTACAGAGGATAATGCTCAGATTAGTTTTCAAACAATAGATAACTTGCATAATCCCATGATGGACAGGATATGTGTCACAGTCCATCTGGAAGACAATGAACCCTGTGATTCTACAGGCCTGAAATGCTGGGTATTGACTGCCAAAAAGAAAAGCTCTGCACATATGGCACTGGGTGGAAAAGCAGTCATGGCATGTCTCCCCCCAAATTGCCATGGTGTTTGTCAGTTTTATGCTTTCTGCAAAACAGCTCGTACTTAGTAACTACTAAGCAGACCTATGTGAGTGTCTGGCATCAAGTGCCTGCCGCTGTAGTGGTATGGATCTTGCTGTATTGCCACCAAGGCTGTATGCGTTGTATGCAGCCAGGCCCTTTATGTGACTGTGCATCAGGGTAATGAATTTGCTCTTGCTAAAGTTGTCTGAGCTCTCCTAAAGAGATTTTACTTGGAAGAGCCAGCCAGGCCAGAGAAACGGAGAAGCTGGAGTCATCAGAAGATGGCTCCATATGTTATGGAACGTTTTAGTGTCCTTAAAAACTCATGTGCAGTGTTGCTACTAGGTATTTATTTAACCATTGGAAGCCTTGTGTTTCAAATTATTGAAGGCACTAAGAGTCTCAGTCCCAGTAAGTAAGTAAAAGTCTTTCCTCCTGTTGTCTTTATCACTGGTCACTTGATTTTTGGGCCAGATTGCACACTGGTCTGGTTAGCTTGTCTGTGCTTATATGCATTAAATTTTTGTGTGTCTTTGCAAGAGAAAAGATTAGTCTTGCTTTTTGACATGGTACCGTGTCATCTCCTAGGAGGTCAGTGGGAAAAAGACAGTCTTGCACTTCTTGGATACGTGTCTGTGAGTGCCAGTGTCCTTCCAGGTCACTTCACTGAAAGGTAGTTGCAGATTTATTATCCTTTATCTGGTTGCTATCACCAAAGAGAAATCTGCTGGCACAGGCAGCTGGGAGCAATGCCTGGTCAGTAAGATCAATACTAACCTTGGCTTG
>NW_009926021.1:74374-78345 GCF_000696875.1 Nestor notabilis | reverse complement strand
ATTCCTGCTTGGTTAGCTCCTGGGCACTCCGTGGCTAAGGGCTGGAACTTCCTGGAGGTTCAGCACTAGGTCCCATCACTTGAGCAATGGGACCTAAGGTGAGTGACTGTTCACACCTGCAACTGGCTTCGCAAAACACCTGGATCATGTTAGAGGCAGGCTTTGCTGCTAATTTGGATGCTAGAAATGGAAGGTGTGACCCTTTTTGGGGTCCATTACAGGATGGGGTATGTGATGGAGTCAATACTAATACATGTGAGTATCAAGCTTAATATCAGGTATTTCTGGTCTCCTACTGCTTATGCCACCAGTTGTCAAGTTCCAACTCCAGTGTGAGCAAAGAGGAAGTGTCGGTACAGATGTTATATCCACACCTCAAAGAGCTGGAAAACCTGGGACTTAGCTAAAGAGTTCATGAAAGGAGATGACAAACTGAGTGTTGTGTTCATGGGATTTTTTTCCATGTCTTAACTCATTCAACTCCTGGGGGACTGTGACAACCAACAGAAGAGACAGTGCCAAAAAGAAACACATTTCTACACTCAGCTGCCTTTGTGTTCTGATTAGCATTGCCTGTTGTGGCATCAGTGCAGTAAGATCAGATTACTTGGTTTTACCAATTCCACGCTTGGACTTGCAGTGAAAAAAGGTAAGTTTGAAGTGGATTAACCCTCCCTGTCTTTTCCTCCCTCCTGATTTCAATCTCTTTAAATATTTATGAGCGCTGCAGCCCCACAACAGCTGAGCCTTCGTGATTCCAGCACCATGGGATTCCTCTGAGGCGGAGAATTACCACCCCATTTTGTAGCTGGAGAATGAAGGCAGAGCAAGGTGCTCCACGACCTGTTCAGGATTACACAGGTACCCTGAGACAGAATCACATTTGCATCTCCTGAGTCCCATTTTACTCATTGACTCAGATCTCCTGAGATCTCCTTCCTTTTCTACCCGTGTGGGCAGCACCAGAAGGGCTTCCTTGTAGCAATCAAAAGCTGAGGAATCTAGGTAACTAGCTAATGAATCTCAGTAACCGTATGTGAGAATGTATTTGCTTGAGGTGAGAGAAGCATTTTCCAAGAGGCTGAAACTGGCATGCTGATGAAAACAAGCTGAGATTATTTTATAACTAGGAAACTATTTAAATCTTTGCTTTAGTGGAGGAGTTTCAAAGGGTTTTCATGAAAGAGGAGGAAGCCTGGTTTCCTGCTTCTGTAATTTTGTTGTTCTTTATAGTTGATTAGAAGTTGAAGAGAGATCTGAGCAGCTCGTTGGAGCTTCCTTTTTTGTGGAGATCCACAGTTGATTGCTTGCTTGTAGGACATCCATTTGCAGCTGTGTGCTCAGTGGTGTTGCTGTTGGAAAGCTGATAGGCTTTTGTCAGATTTAACTTTCTACAACAAAAATCAAGTGTCGCTTTGCGGGCTCTGAATTGTTCAAACTCTCTTTTATCGTGGCACCTTTGATCTACAGCTTGTGCCTTCTCTGCACAGTCAGGTTAGGTTTTCAGTAGCTTGTTGTGCTTTTTCTTCTGTCTGTCCCATGCAAAACCCTGCAGTGAGCTTAGCACTTCTGTCAACAGGGACAGACCTTACTGACAGCAACAGTTAGAATATGGGCTTTGGTTTTCATTAAATCATGGAATGGGTTGGTTTGGGTTGGAAGGGGCCTTGAAGCTCATCCAGTTCCAACCCCCTGCCATGGGCAGGGACACCTTCCACTAGAGCAGGTTGCTCCAAGCCTGGCCTTGAACACTGCCAGGGATTGGGGCACTACATTTGGGCACCCTGTGCCAGCGCCTCACCACCCTCATAGCAAAGGATTTCTTCCTAATGTCTAATCTAAATCTCCCCTCTGTCAGGTTAAAGCCATTCCCCATCCCTACATGCCCATGTAAAAAGTCTCTCTCCAGGTTTCTTTGGGGTGGGAGGTGATTCATTCCAGCCCAGCTTGTCCTTCAGTGCCTTTTTACAGCTCACAACCTGCATCTAAAAGGGGAGACCAATTGCCCTGCGACTCCCTGGATGAGAGCTGTGTGGTGCTGTAGAGAGAGAGCCATGGGATGCGCTCCTGAAGGCTCAGCAACTCTCAGGAGATGTAGGATCATAGGATCATAGAATCATAGAATGGTCAGGGTTGGAAAGGACCTTAAGCTTGCTTTGTGGTGTGGCTGCTCACATCTAGGCTTAACTAACTCAGGTCCGGCTCACCAGGGATAGTGATGGTGTGTCCTAAACTCCTATCTTCACCAGAAGCTTAAGTCCGTGCTCTTGGAAATACAAAGCTATCTCATGTTTGAGAAATGAATCTACCTCATTTCAGCAAGTCGATAGGTGGGAAAAACCTTCCAGAGATACTTAAATGGAAAACTAGAGGAATTTTTACTGTTCAAGATTGGCAGATAGATGATGTCTTTGATTGCAAGCCTGAGCATTAAAAGCCATGGGCACTTACCAGAGTCCCATGTTAAACACTGAGCACTACCACAGTCCCTCAGATGCCATTGTATCCAAAGGGCATTAGCTCTGCCTCTAGACTGTGAAAGAAACACCTCCCTTTTCCTCAGTATTTGAATTGTTCTGTAGAAATCTATGCAAAATAGCTCTAGTTTATGGATAAATCCGTTTTCCTTCATTTCAAGAGATAGAAAATGGGAATGGCAAATACTGCCTCCCAGGAGCTCCCATGCAAATGTCTTCCCATTTGACTTGAGTGAGTTTCACATACAGGAAAGCAGTGGAGTGCACACAGCTCCTGTTAACTCAGAAAAGGTAGCAGCCTTTAAAGCAGAATTAAAGGGAAGTGGCGTTAAAAGACATAATGTAGTCTTGTGACTAGAGAAAAACAAATGGTCTGTCTAAATTGTTCTTCTAATTCAAATCCACTAAAGAAATGGAGTGGCTTTCACTGATATTTTTCTTTTAATCTAGTCCACATGAACGAGGGCAGCTTTATTATGCAAGAGTGTCCTGGCTTTACAAATCCCATATGCAAAAGCAGTCCTCCTGCTTTGCATCTTCTGAAGGGCTGAAACATCAGGTTTTCTAGTCCCAACTAGAAAGGGGAGTCCCACAGGAGCTGCTCGTCGTCTGGATGTCCTTGCTCTGCCAGTAGTGGCTAATCTTCCTTTGGGTTTTCTCCTGCAGTATTTCCCAAGTGTCATCATGGTTTGCAGTGAGTTCCACAAAAGGAGACTCATGGAACAGTTTGGGTCGGAAGGGACCTTCAAAGGTCATCTGGTCCAACCCCCTTCCATGAGCATGGACATCTTCAACTAGGTCAGGTTGCCCAGAACCACATCCAGCCTGGCCCTGAATGTCTCCAGGGATGGGGCATCCACCACCTCTCTGAGAAATCCCAGGATCTAGACCAATGGCTTTCAACCTGCCACCCACATATTCCAGGGAAGAGGCTATTTGAAGTTGACAAAGCTCACAAACCTCCCTCACAAGGAAACCTTCCTTCTTGGCTCGCTACTGCCAGATGTTTCATCACTCACTGTGTCTTGCTGCATCTGCTGTTCCTCGTGCATGTAGACTGTGAGCTCTTCAGGGCAGGGACTATCTTCTGCTGCGTGCTTGTGCAGTGCTCTGGTCTTGCCTGGTTCCCTTAGGGCCTACCACAGTATAGATCAGTTTAGCTGTAACTGATGGGAATGATTCTTGGTGAGGATGCACAAACAACCAGAAGAATCCAGCTGGCTCCTTTATACACGTGTGCCTTCTCCAGTACTAACAGCAGTAGAAATTAAGCAAATGAAACTGCAGATGCTTGTAAAGACTTTGATTACCCACAGGAAGCACATCTTTTGAATAAATCAGTGTGGTAATTTCTTTTCAGACTAAAAGGGATATTGAAGTCAGGAACAAACTTGCAGTGGTTGGGAATATTCTGTGAATGGGTAAGTGGTGTTGTTTTTGGCAGGAGTTAATGAGAGACATCTTAGGATGGTAACTGCAGGATCACTGATAATA
>NW_009926021.1:62048-74343 GCF_000696875.1 Nestor notabilis | reverse complement strand
ATTCCTGCTTATTACTAGCAGGGATTTGGATCACTGCTTTCTTCTCAAAAGGGGATTATTCCAAACAGCAGAAGATTTGGGAATATGTCACTTCAGCATGCTTTGTGTTTATCTTAGGAATTAGTATGTTTGATCATTGTACTTGAAATGGTAGCAAGTTGTTCAGCAACATGTGGTTTAAAGGTTGAGTATGCTGTAAGTACTGCCTTCTTTTAATGAAGGCTTTGAGATTTAGCTGTGGCTGGTACAAAAATGGGAAAGTACAAGTAGTAGGTGGCTAAGGGAGTAGATAGCTTAAGATGTCTGTAGACTTCAGTGTGAAATACTGCAGTTGGCAGGTACATGTTGTACCTTAGAGATGTTTTCAGCCCCGCCAGAGCTTTGCCTGGCATTAGTTTCAAGCTCCAACCATGTTGTTATGGTGGGGGATCTGATGGGCAAGAACAAGGTTTAAAAAAGCACCTTACTGCTCTTTTCTAAAGTGACTTAGAGGTGCAGGTATTTCAGTCTGATTGGCAAGATGCACAGTCCTACACAAAGCAGAGCAGACAATTCTTTTGAGAGGTGTTTTTTCAATAGCATGAAATATTTCCTTGAAGTGAAAATCTTCTGAGTCAGTTTTGATGTGTTGTTTTATGTAATTTTATATATGTATTTTAAATAAAACTTGATTAACTCAGCTATTAACACTAGAATTGATTTGGCGAGGACTGAGGAGGAGATGGGGGGGCATTTTCATCTTATATTTCGTTTGTTTCGGGGACTGGTTTAAGGGTTGAACGTGCTGAAGAACGTTGCCTGAAGTATATCAAGAAAATTAATTTGGGCCAGAGGGAGGTATTGTTCATCTAGTTCTTCTGGTCAGGCCCTTTTCAAATGCCTTTACTCACCCGACAGAGGCAGGATTGAACTCGGATCATGGCCACTACTTGCGTATTAAAGAGGCAACCCCCTTGTGCATGGTTACAACACACACAACTGAAGTCATGAGTCCCCTCCATGCCCATAATGCTGGATGGTACACTTTTGTTTTGGAGGGACGAATCTGCTTGATTGGGTTTGTGTGGCTCTAACTTGGTGAAATGGAGGGGGTTGCATCTGCAGAACTGCACTGACAACCTGGTACCTGGAATACTTTGACGACCTTTTGCTTCCCTTTTGACATGTGTATGCTTGCAGAAAATTCAGTTTGAAATAAAATGCATCTCACTGCTGAGTATCTGAGTTATTTAGTAAACATTTTTCCACATGTGCCTGAAGGCAAGCCTGAACAATACAGTGTGAAACAGTGCTTTCTTTGTTTCTTATTAAGACATAATAAGCCTAGCTCTATTCTGGACCTGACCACTCTTCCGTTTTACTTGATTTAGAAAATCTTCAGAAGGAATCATGCCACATTATGCTCTGTTCTGGTTCTCTGTTTGGAATGGCTGTACAGATAGCTTTCCTCATTTGGAGGGATCAGGAACAGCAAGGATTTTCCATGCTATAACCACATGGAATGTCAGAGGAGAATGGGTATCTTCTTGCAGGTCAGCAAGGGAATCTGGACAAGCCTGTGCTTTGCTATCACCTTTACTGGTACCTGGACTTCAGAGTGCATGTGAGTAGTAGATTTGCATGAGACATGCAAATCTTCTGGTCCAGTCTGCTAATTTATCTTGTGGAGCTTTCCCAGCTCAACCACCAGTGTTGTACTGAAAACCCCACACTTTCCATTGCCATGCCTGGGAACTAAAATCTGTAGGTGTTCAATATCAAAGGTTTTAAGGTACACTTGAATTTCCTACCACACCTACATCACCTTCGTATTCCACTGGCTATAAATTACATCTTCTCAGTCCTGCAAAGATTATCACCTTGCTACTCTTCATTTTGTGCTGCTAACATCCCCCACATATATTAGTTACTGTTTCTTAAATAGATGGCCTCACTGGTACATGTTATATTAAACTCCAGGCAGTTGTTTTCCCCATTTGCATTTAGTTTTAAATTCTGATGCTTGTGTTTTAGATGTGGAAGGAAGGCCCATGAGCTGGCCCGAAAGCTTGTCTGCTGTTTCAAATGATACTACTTGGTCTAATAAGGGAAATTCCTTACACCTACCAACCACATCTTGCCAGGCTAGATGAGAGACAAGCTAGTAGATGTTTCAGTGGTTGTAAGTGTAGAACATACTGGTCCTGAATCTCATTTTACTGTGATGCTTCTTGGATAGTAGCTGTGGCTTTGGGAAGGTGTGGGAGGAATTGGGCACAGAAGTGAAAAACTGCCTTTTAGGAGAAGGAAGCAAGCACTTGTCTGGCTGGAGATTTGTGTTTGGGGGCATATGGATATGTGCTGGAAATTTCACCTACTCTTAGCTCTTACTTGAGTTGTGCAGGGATATGAAAACTATGGCACAGAGACAGACATGGGTCCAAGTGCTGCTGGCCAAATGGACATATTATAGTGGACCTTTATCAAACTACTTCTCTGCTTATCACGTGATTGTTACTGACTTGTATAGCATAACACTGAGTAAGGAAAAGAATTGTAACTACAGTGAAGAAAGAAAAGTAAGATTCATAACAAGAAAGTATAAGGTGAAAGACCAGAATATTTCTGTTTGGAAAAGCTGCTGTAGTACCCAGCTTTAAACTTCTTTCTTTAAGCTTCTTTAAACCTGGCTTCTATTTGGACTGATCCTCTGTGCTCTCCTCCCTTAAAGATGATAGATGTATGACATTTGAAATGTAATTCATTTAAGGAGTTTGGCTTAGCTGAACACGGAAGGACAAAATCCAGCTCCCATGGAACATCGCAAAGGCATGTAGAAATGTCTTTGTGCATGGTTGGAATACTTGAATATTTTGAACAATCAGTTTCTTCAGGGGAAGAAAGGATCCTTTTCATGCAGAATGGGCGCTTTCAGAAGAATTGTGTTTCGAAAAAAACCCATTCTCCATCAAAACATCTGTGATTCATTTCCAGACCACTATTTGTAATGATAGCTAATTTGATTCATATTTTCCTCCTTCTCTTCACAACTTGTATGTGAAAAGATGGTGATTTTCACATATGGCTTTACATTTCAGCCATGCTTGTCAAGCAGTCTTTGCCTGTAGATTATTAACTGCCAGTTTGTTGAAAAGATTCATAGACCCAACACTGAATTGGTGTTGAGTTGCTGTGACATACTATAGAGGGTGGGATGCTGGTTGATCTACCCATACTGCTGCTGAAGTGATATCTGGGAAGGAAGATGTGGCTACCTTGGAGACAAAGGTATGGTTTCTGCCAGCATATATTAAAAGCTTGGAGCTGTTCAGAGAAGCAGGAAATAGTTGGGCCTGGTTTTCAAAAGAACTCAACACCAAGCTCACTTCAGAAAAGCAGTGATGAATTCTGCCCTTCCCAAAGGGAATACAGGGTGGTAAAGAATGGTTGGCGTACTTGAAAGTCTGGGCATTTCATTGATGTATCAGCCAGGGAACTGGGTGCTTTAAGAATGTGAATGGCAAACTGTTTCAAAATCAGGCTTTTGGTGCTTGTTGCTAACAGTATTTGCAAGATGCTTTCAAAAGCATCTCTAGAACTCAAAGGCTCAAATTCAATTGAAAATTGATAGTCTGTGTTCCTAATTCACTGAGGAATATTGTATGTAAATGCAGTTTGGAGATGTAACTATCTGTAGACATCTGGCCCTAAGATACCTGTACCCTAAATGACTTGGGAGATAGCAAGTGCCACTGACTTTTGGTGAGGGAGATGTAGACACGACTGACAGAGTTCTTGAGTTATCTTGGGCATGCCCAGACCAACACATACAATGTGAGAGGGGAGGACAGGACTTTCATATCCTGCCTTGCATTGCCAAAACGAGGTAGGTGTCTGCCTCTGGATGTGACTCTTCCCTCACCTTGCCATTAATCCTCTCTTAGAATTAAGGCTTAAGTCCTGTCTCATATAAAAAACAAATAAATCAAGGCAAACCACAAGAAAAACAGAAGACATCTGATGCATGTTCCTTTCCCTAAATATTCTTCAAGTCAGGAAGAGCATGTCAAGACCCTTCAGTGTGCCTTGCACCAGCATCACTGCTCTCTCCTTAAAGTGGGAGAGTCCACATTTAGATCTTGCTCCAAGTTCAGCTGATGATGGAGTTTGAATGAGGTGTTCCAGGGACAGCTACCTGGTACCACTAAGCCCTATCATGGGAAGCAAGACTGAGACCAGGATGTGATGAGGCTTGTGTTGGATGGGGCTTGGAGCAACCTGATCTAGTGGAAGGTGTTCCTGCCTGTGGCAGGGGGTTGGAACTGGGTGAGCTTTAAGGTCCCTTCTAACCCAAACCATTCCATGATTCTATGTGTGTTCGCTGTGTTCCAACCAGACCCAGTGGGTGCTCACCTGATTTCTGGTTCAGCCTGGGATTTGGGCAGGAGGTGGGCACTGAGCTGCTCGCTGCTGTTGACTTTCCCAGTGAAAATGAGGTGTTGGCAAAGTTGGGATCTGGGTATGCCAGTCCGACTGGTAGAATTAGGCCTAGCTTCCAAAGGGCTTTTTTGCTCTTAACTTCCACTTGAAAGTGGGACTTTGACTCCTAAGTCAGTAAAGAGCTTTTAAAAACATGAGCTTTAGCCCTTTTGAAAATCCCAGCCTTGGTCCTTACCACCAGTAATTTGCACTGGTATCATATGAATAACATTAGCCCAGTGTGTTTTCTGGCATTGCTTCCTAACTCTGGAAGTCTATCTAGTCCTTGCTGTGTCTGAGTCCTCTTCTCCTTGTCTTCAAACCATCTAGGTTTAATGGGCAAATGGGATTTAATCCTCTGCAGGCCTTTGGAGTCTTCTATTTTTTTATTATCAGACCTGAAGCTCACAGCCCAGGGGGAGGAAAGAGAAATAAGGAGAAGAGGGGAAGAATCTGAGTGAAGTGGGAAAACCAGGGAGAGTGATGAGCACAGAGAGGCGAAGGGCAGGAAGTTGGCTGCTGTGGAGGTGAAGGAGTAGTGACAGTGTATGGACACAAAGTGAAGGTTTTCTTCCATCCTGGGAGCTGGTGGAGGAGAAGGCGAAGGCAGAGTGCAGCCGGGCACAGGTTCTGGTGACGTCTGACGTATCGCCGCAAAGAAGTTACTGGATGATGTGCTACCATCTCTTCTTGCATTGCTGTGAGGCTGACACAGGTCAGGCTGAAAAAGGAGGTAGGAATTAGTGAGGGGAACACAGGAAAAGAAAGGAATAGGTCAATGCAGAAGAAGAGGAAGGCTATGCTGCTTAGGCTGAATGAGGAAAGGGGTAAAATAACAGACAGAGAGAGGAAACAGTCACAGCAGCAGGAAGGTCAAATGGAATATGGCTTCCTTAATTCTCCAGCCTTTCTCATAGATAGGAAATACCACAGCATTTGCAGAGAGAACTGATGAAATCACCAGTTGGTGTGGCTGGGCCTTTCCTTGCAATGGGAGCTGTAAGACAGGGACTTGAGAGATCTGGTTTTTTAATACAGCATTTATATTTTATGGCCTTTTTTAGGGGAAAGGGTAGACTTTAAGGGCTGATTGTAGCCTAGAAAGGGAATAGACTGTGGTGTATTTAGGGATGAGAAGAAAAGGTAAAGGCTTCACCTATAGCTTCTATGACCTGAAAGTGGGGGAAAGATGAGGCTTGATGGATATTTCCATAGCAAAAAAAATAATGCAGGTGTGTTCTTAATGTGGATTTGCTAACCTGAGCTAGATAATTCTGATTAAACCAGATAAACCAAAGCAATTGGAGAGCCTTCACTGTTATTTTAACCTGAATTAGCCAGCCCCAATTAAAAGCACATATTTGTAGACCTGCCCTGTGCTAGGCAGCCATGCCCATGTTCCTGCTGGCTCTACCCTCTCTGTTGGAGGGTTAGGTTTGGCTGTGCTGGCCCAGGAGCAGAGGGAACTGGAGACATTGCCCAGGATCAGACAGGGAGAGTCTGGCAGAGACAGGGACTGAGTGGAGGCCTCTTGAACTGCAGCCCAGCGCGTGGGACTGGGTAAGCAGAACACTTAATATTGGGTTTCTGTTGAACATACACACAGTTATGAACACTAGAGTTCTTTCCCAGGAGCATTCCCCAGTACTGATTTAAAATGTACCATTTCCACCAATATTCCTGCCAGCAAATTAATCTGTTAAACTATTTGTTGAAAACAAATAGGGAAAAGGGGCTGGCACACAGCTGAGGCAATGTAATGGTAAGGATTCAAATGAATATCAAATCTCTTTTGCAATAGCACATTCCTGTCTCTAATTATGACTCTGGGTGAGCAAAAGACTCTGTAAAGTCACTCCTGGAAGGTGTACATACAGCAATCAGTGTGATAACAGCCTTGCAGATCGAAGTGGGTGGATGACTTGAGCAGTATGGTAATGACATACGGAGCCTTCCCTATCTTGGAGGCGAATTCCTATCTAGCTCAGATCAATAGTGGGGTGAGCATTATTGCTTGTGGAGAAGCTCTGTAACACAGGGGCATCCAGAGGCTGTGATGTGTCAGGGGATGCTGGCCACATCCCTGCCAGGTCCACAGCATCCCAAGGCAGGAAGCAATTAGACTCAGTGAGCAATAGCCTCCTGGTGAGATACTGGTATGGAGGGAAACTGTGGTGACAAGGAGCTGACCACCCATTCGAACTCCAGGCTTCTCTTGGTGGCTTTCATTTAAGGCCAGACACCCTTTTAGGTACTTGAAGCAAGCACGAGTTTTGGGGCTAAAATAAAGAAGGATTTTGAGATGTAATGGCCTGTGATACACAGGACATCAGCTGCACCATCTAAGGGGCTGGAGGCTGTGGTGAAACCTGCCTGGTAGGGGCTGGCCTGCCTGTGCCTATGGCAGTGGAGCTGTGTTGGTCCCTGGTAGCCAGGCTCTGGTGCCATGTCCGCAGCACTCCTGGCCCCTCCATGGTGTATTTGGGGGCCAGGAATACAGCTCCCACTATCTTTCTTCCCCCCCACCCCAGGCTCTTGCTTCTTTGCTACTTGTATAAATGGCCTTTTATTTTGTGGTAGGTGGCTTTGGTTTTATCTTCCTCATGCTATTAATTTTGCCTAGAGAGGTGGTAGATGCCTCATCCCTGGAGACATTCAAGGCCAGGCTGGGTGTCGTTCTGGACACCCTGATCTAGTTTGAAGATGTCCCTGCTCATTGCAGGGGGTTGGACTAGATGAGCTTTGAAGGTCCCTTCCAATCCAAACCATTCTTGTGATTCTGATTTTTCTTCAGTCACTTCCACTTCCCCTCCTGCTGTCCCCACTCTTTTCCTTTCCTTTCCTTCCTCCACATTTTATGCCAGTAGATGGTGGTATTCAGCAAGCTCTTTGAGTGCCAACATAGCTCCCTTGGTCACTAGCTGGCAGTCCAGCCCAGCAGGAGGAAGAGCTGTTAAAGTGTGCAAGAGATTGTGGCTAGGGGATTGTCACAGTGGTGACCTGCATGAACAAGAAGCATAAGTTCAGCCAAGTTACTCTTTATTTGCCTTCTTGTTAGGCCTGGGAAGGAGCTGTCACGTTGACAAAGAGTCCTAAACATCCCAAGGGAAATCAAATGTATGGGATTTGGGAGAACTCCGTGTTCTGTGGGGTTACTCAACCAGCTGGCAGAAGCTGATGTTGGTTTTGTAGGCTCCTGTCAGACAAAACAAGGGTTGGAAAGTATTTCTAAGCAAGACTATAAATGATGAAATAGGTCTCGGTCTGGATGCAGGATAATTGTATTATCAAAACTCGGAGCTCTTTAAACTGTCTTGTGTCAGGCACCAAAGAGTTGAAATTCATGGTACTTCTGCAAGTGAGTTCTCTCTCAGGGGCCTCACCCCTACTTAAGGGCAGGATTTGCAGCAAGAGGTTGGCTGAGGGTTTTCCTCTTATCATGGATAGCGTAACGGGACTACAGATGCTCTGCACCACGTGTGATGTGACCAGTGAAGAGCCATAATCTAGTATGACAGCTCTCTGCTCTGCAGGTACCAGTGCAGAAAGCATTCTTTCCCACATCTTCATTTCATCTGCTTTATGAACTCATGTGATGTCCATATTCCTCTTTGGAAATTAATTTTCTTCCAGGATCCTGGTGCTTGTTTGAGTCAATGGGAGGCTGCATAGAACTGGACAAAACTGAATAGAAATTATGTGAAGCATTAAAGCAAAGATTTTCAAATTTGGTGGTGGAAGTAATGTGCAAAATTCCTTCTGAAGCAGCACATCTACATGTCCCATGTGAAGACAGGCTGAGAACATTGGGGCTGTTCAGCTGGAGAGGAGAAGCTGTGTGGAGACCTCAGAGCAGCTTCCAGTACCTGAAGGGGGCTACAAGGATGCTGGGGAGGGACCTTCATCAGGGACTGTAGTGATAGAACAAGGGGTGATGGGTTCGAACTGAAACAGGGATGATTTAGGTTAGATATAGGGAAGAAGTTCTTCCCTGTGAGGGTGCTGAGGTGCTGGCACAGGGTGCCCAGAGAAGCTGTGGCTGCCCCATCCCTGGCAGTGCTCAAGGCCAGGTTGGTCACAGGGGGCTTGGAGCAACCTGCTCTAGTGGAAGGTGTCCCTGCCCATGGCAGGGGGTTCAAACTGGATGAGCTTTATGGTCCCTTCCAACCATTCTATGATTCAATGTACCTTCTAGGTGCTGCCAGTTCTTGTGCTACTCTGTGATGCTTCATGAAAAATCTAACCAGCACCGGCCAAAGGTTTTCTAAAAAAGAAAATCTTGGAGTATGAAACTCCTCTTGCCTTGCTTTTAACACCTCTCTGTAGTTCTCACATGTTCTGCTGTGGCTTTGCAGCTCTTTCCGTCCCAAACCCCTTTTGGGCATGGTTGCATGGGAATAGCATCTATTCCATCTCCAAGTTTGGAATTTGGACTCCCTTCCTCTGGTGAGCTCGACTCCAGTAGCAGATCTGAGATAAATCTGCATTTTAACATTGAGGTTATCATTAGTTTGGAGTAGCCAGGAAATAAGAACTGAAATGTTGGGGTGTGATGCTTTGATAAGCTTCTGGCTGGAAAATTACTGATTCAACTATATGAATAAAACACTGGAGTGCTGGGATATTTCAAGTGTCTATTTTAAGAGCTTTTCTACGTCTTTGGTATTCAGGAGTTGCTCAGTACTTATTCTCTCTAACAAGTTGTTTTGAACTATTTTACCTGAGAAACAAATACTTTGCTGATCTGAAGCAAGAGTCACTTGACCTTAGGAACCTTAAACATAAGCCTTAGAGAGACCCTGTGTCTGGCTGCAAGAATTGCTGTGGTTTTGATGCCCCAACCTGTCACTGAAAACATGCTTATCTCTTTTCAGTAATACACCTCAGCAAGGCATCTGGTCCCAGGAAGTGTCTCTCTCTCTTTTTCAGTTGCAGCACACTATTGTTTCTTGTTCTAGCAAGGAGTGTTTCATAGCCAATGTGTCTCCTTCCCATTCTTTCTCCCCTTTGTCATTCCCTGGGGCTTTACCAGCCCAGTTGATAAATGTTCATCAGCATACTGTAGATTACCTCATGCTAAGATAAGAACTCAATACACAATTACAATTCTATTTCTAAATAACAGTGGGCCTGGCTGTAATGCCTTTACTCTTCCTAAATAGCACCCACAGTTTACTACTGGAGTGGCTTGAAATCAAAATGCCATTCCGTGTGGGTAAGAATATTCAAACTGAGCCCTAGAGTCAACTCCAATGGATTTTAATTCAGGATTTCTTTTTCAGTACTTCCCTTCTTAAGTTTTCATCCCATTTTCATGGCTATATTCCAAAGATTGCTGTCCCACATCTGAAGTTCCTTGAATATCTGCAAAAAGCATGTTCATCCCAAGATGAGTGATACTCCTGTCTCCTAAATGTTAGCAATGTAACTAATGCTGCTTTGTCTCCACATGTATTAGCAATAGGACTGCTTCATTTTAACATGTGGAAAAATACAATTCAAAAATCCCTTCCTCTGCTAATTCTGATGTATGTTTTATCCATTTTACTTGTGAGGGTTGCAATAAGAAACGAAAGCGAGAACTGATATAAAGGGGAATGTCAACATCTGAAATAATGTTTGTTTTTTAATCAGAGGTACTTTCTGATCCTCAATCAAAGTGTTTAGTTTGGGATTTTCATTGAAAGTGGGTTTTCAAAAACTCCAAAATCTTGTCAACAGTTGAATTGTGTCAGTTGAAGAAGCCAACATCCTTCAACGGAAGAATCCTGCCCAGTTCTAATCAGCAATGCCAGAAAAACTATTGGATCCTGCAGAAGTCCCCTTCAATCATTAAAAAGCCATAATGAGCTCTGGACTTGCTGCTGTTTATGTGACTGTGGCCAACATTGCTGCTGCTCTCTCAAATGATCCTGCTGAGAACACGCCTTCCTCAGTGCGGGGTCGGAATTGCCAGTGGTTCATTCTAGCACTGATGGAGCAGAGCCAGTGTCTGTAACAGTAATGTCTGCAGACAAGAGGTTGATTTCCAGCAAAACCCATCTCAGGATAACTGAGAAACAGTTCACAAATCCCAAATCTAGTTCTCCTTTGGAGGTGAGAGCTGCAGCATGAGTAGAGCCCATTTCTAACCTATTCGCCTGCTGAAAGGCTGCTCTCCACCTTACTCAAAGCAGCAGACCCCACTGTGGAAGCATAATGTGCTGGATGCTGGTCTTCTGCCTTGTTCCTTGCCCTGGGTTCAGAGGGATTGCTCCTGAACAAGGGCCTGTCCATGTGAGTAATATGTCACAGACAGGTTTCTAACGAGTGTTAATTTTAGGATTCCTGGCTAATTGCCAGGTAGACATGATTGACTTTATACTAAGTACAGCTCACTTCAGCCACTAGCGTTGCTAACTCAAAGCATTAAAAAGTCATGAGTCAAGCCTCTCAAATCATACCAGTGGTTCAAACTGATGAGATTTTGTATAATGCCTTCTGGGGTTTCCTTTGACTGGTGATTATTCAGGTTCATGTTTCTGTGTTTCATTTTCTGCAGCTGTGGGAATTAGAGTTTTACTGTTTTGTTCTTTATATTAGCACTTCCGAACACCACCCCGTGGATTGTCACTTCCATGTCTGCATTCATAAGGTCTTCATACAGGTCTTAAAAGTGGCAGAGAGGCTTCTGCCTTCTGGCCTCTCAAATTTTACTCCTGAACTTGAGCATAACTTGCCCTGAAAACTTTAAAGACAAACATCTGGAAGATACTTGGTTTAGACATCTCCAGGTTATGGGCCTGGCAATTCCTTACCATGCTAAATTGGTTCACATGGCGTGAGATAGAGATTACAGTCTAAGAAATCATATAATCTGGTGAAGATTATACGGCCCAGTGTGAGTATGATCCATGTTAAGTGTGCTAATAAAGCCTGCCATGGTTGCTTAAAATGTGTGTCAGATACCAGCATGTCGTGCTCCCAGTGAAAGCAGTGATGTGCTGGGCACATCCAGCACCTTTGTTAGATAACTCGCTCCATACCTACAGATACATAATATATTTTAGATGAGCATCTTTGAGCAATCCACGCTAAGAAGATAGAATCATAGAATGGTTTGGGATGGAAAGGACCTTAAATATCTAGTTCCAAACCAAAATATTGGCTGGTTTATAGTATTCTCTCTCAGAGCCTGTTTCTGTAAAGCTTTTTGATGCTTTCTTAGACCAAATTCAACAGAAGCTTTGCCTGAGTATGGAGTGTGGAAGGGATCTCTTGAGGGTTTTGGAGGTTTTCTTGTGGGTAAGCACATCTGTGTGTGAGTGCACCCTTTGCACACATCTTTCAGTTCAAGAGACTCACTGTTTCCAGGGGGATGTCTGTGTAGGCCTGCTCTTGTGTAACATTCCAAGCTCATAGAATTTGGGTTTTGGTGAGCACTGGGTGAGGAATAGTAAGTGGTGACACCTGTAGGAGAGCATCCTGTGATATAATAGGCCCTGTGATGTCCCTCCTAAAAGGGATTCTTTGCTTTCCTCACAGGTCGTCCTTTTCCCCACCTTTTATCCACTTTGATACTCTGGAAGGTGTTCTGCCTGAAGGCAGTTTTCATAATAGAGAGGTGCTAATCAGAGCTGAATGGAAGGCCACAGCATTATTGTCCCTTTTTGATGCTGACTGTTTCAATAAAAGGGATTTTCTTTCCAGGAAGTGTCATTATTTCATGGTTATGAAAAGCTGAATAGTGTCAGAATGAGTCTTCTCTTCAGTCCCTGTTGTGCACCCCTGCACAAGGTGAGGAGCCTGCATAAACCAAGTGAAGCTGCGAGCTCTCTTCCTAGTCTGAAGAACGCGA
>NW_009926021.1:55228-62017 GCF_000696875.1 Nestor notabilis | reverse complement strand
TCCGGCTGCCTGCAACTTACTGGTGAAATGCCAGTTTTTGAGGAGTCCCAGATGTGCTCTGGGAACCTCTCTGCTAACCAGAGGTGTACAGGTGGTTCCTCTTGTATTCCAGGACTCCCCAGGTGTGAGCACAGTATAAGACAGGCGCTGATGCTGACGAGATATTCATGCCAGCTCCTGTCCTTTCATCTGGAGCTGGTAAAGAATGTGCTTTGAAAAGTTTTTTTTACTAGAAGAAAGAAAGTCTCTCCCAAGGATCAGTGCCACCATGGGGAAAGGAAATGGCTCGTAAAACATCTCACATCTCCATCTCTTTCATCCCCTACCAGAAGCTCTACTGTACTTCAGCACCCATAGTATCCTTGAATGCAGCATGTACGATCTTGTATTAGGCTTCTCTAGATACTGCAACATGCAGGAGGAGCTTCAAGGGCTTTAGACTGAAGTCAAGATAGGGGGTAGGTGGTGGATTTCATACCCTGAACCCACTGCACTTACGGGTAGAAGTCTATTTTGCTAGCAGGACTGAGAACAGCAGCAGATGGACATCTTGAGGTCAAAGCTTTCTACAGGGAGATGAAGGAGGAATGCTTTTTCTCAAGACAGCTCTGTGAAAACTCTGAAATCCCATCAAAATGCATTGCTTTTCCGAAGACAAAACATCAGATTGTTTCCTAGGTCTGTCTAGGTTTTCTTTCTGCTTTTGTCAAAAGAATTATCAGCAGGATAATACTGTATTTAAAACCACAGGAAATGTTTTCGTTTCTTTAAACCTTTTGGTAGCAAATATTTCTCACTTTCCCTCTAGTTGTGATCAGAATCTCCTCTGCACTCCTCAGGTGTTACCTGTATCTAATCTGAACGGGCACAAGGAGACACTCGAGGCTGTCACATTGGCAGATGTAGTTGAGAAGGAATCTCTGCAACAAACTCAGTGCAAGTGGTGGGGGAAGGGAGTAAAACTTCATTTTAAGCTGTTTGGGAGAGGCACTGTCATTATGTTCTGTATGCATTAAATGCAAACACAGAACAGGTTGGTCTGTGGCTGGCGCTTTTAAGGTGTGACAGCAGTACAAATGAAATAATAATATCAAGTAATCTCAGCTGGTCATTAACCCAGCAGTAAATGCCTGTTTCATTTGCCAGGTAGTAGCACTCAGGGACCTCAGCTAAAATTGGCACCTTATTGTGCTAAGCACACACAGACACCTAATTAAAGACAGTCCCTTTCAGTGAAGTGTGTTTTTTGGTATAGATGGGGCAAGACAGATAAAGGATGGGAGTAAGAAAGCACAGTTATCCCCTTTCAGAGGTGGGATCACACAGGGACTCTGCTGTGGGGTTTCTGTGCTACCCTGGAGTTAGGAGGTTAATAGGGTCTTACACCCTAGCCCCGTGCTTCAGCCACCAGACCATCCTTCCTCTGCAGGAGGATGCATCCAGCTTCTTGTTGCTTAAATAGAAACCTCAATTTACATTTTTCCTTGTTCCTCTTTAAGAAAAACCCCAGCTCCCTGACCATTTTTGGTCTCTCTCATCCTCTCAGAGCGTTAGTCATCATTTCAAATACACACAATGATTAAAATGAGTCTGATCATGTTCAAGTGCAGTGTTTCAGGGAGGCTACTTGGTATGACTTGCATGAGGACATGAAATGCCAGAAGGACCAGTGCAATCAACAGCAACCTTGTGTGCCAGAGAGTGGGTGGGGTCATGTGCCGTATACAAGGGATTCATAAATGTTTACTATAATTTGCTGCCTGATTATATTTGACCTCTGTGGGTTGGCACATGGGCTGATTTATTGCCTCCATGCTATCCTAATTACGAAGGACACAGCTGAGAGCTTTCTGAAATGAAAAGTGACTTCTTTTCCTCAATTACTTAAGCACAGAGGCTCAAGCACATACCCGGTTGTGTTTTTCTAGCAAGAGAATGTATGGTTCGTATAGCCAGTTACACTTGTTTGTGGTTCTCCCAGCTGCTGGACTCTGGGTATGTGCAGATGTAGGTACTCCGTGCTGGCTCAGATGAATATGTTTGCCAAGACTTTGCAACCTTTTCTTTCTCCCACTGCTGGTCCTGCTTACAAAACTTGGCTCTTCCTGGTCTCAGCTGGAACTGGAAGGCAAAAGGAGGAAAGCCTCTGAAAGGTTGCTCCGAATGTTTTTCTAGCCCAGCTGGATGCAGGTATTATTGGAGACCTCATAAGAAGGATTTTTCCAGCAAAATTTTCACCCTGGCTGCATGGACTAAGGGATACAAACAAGGTTTGAATGAGGATCCAAACTTACGGTTCCTTAGCCAAGCTCAGACAGTGAAGCTTTTGACGCAGCCCTGCTAGCACGTACATTGTTGGACCACTTTGAATGTGTGACACTAAGCAGTTGTGTAGCAGGAATTCACAAGTGCTTGGACTTAGTTTTGTCCTCGTTCTCATTTTGAACATGTTTCTGAACATTCAGGTCAGACATCAGGAAGATGGTTTTCTGTCAGCTATAGTCCTGCCTTGACTTTTGTGAGTGTAGGCAATGATTATGAGAAGCGGTTTCCAAGTTGTGGGACTTGAGACTTCCTCAAAGGCTCTATCTTTCAGAGGACTTTTCAGTGCAGCCCCTAAAAACTGAAGGGTCCAAATTGCTCTTACTTATTCTTGCACTTCTGCGTACAGGTAAGGTACTTAACCCTATCTAGGCATCTGAATTTGCAGATGCTCTAGCTGTGCTGGGGCGTAGTTCCAGACTTAGGTACTTACAGGTTTTATTCTAATTTGACATTAGTTATGCTCACACGTAACTCAGCTGCAGCTGGTGGCGTTTTTCCTCATATCAGATAGCAGTGCAGTGATTTTCAGCATCTGGTTTCTGGGCCCCAAGCATCCTCCGCAGGATCCGAGACAAGTAAAACACCCCGTAAAGCAAATCTAGAGGTTTGCATGTCTTCTCTGGGTGGAAACAAGCAGTAAATGCTGAACTTAAGGAAGGTGATAATAAGAAAGGTGGTAATAAGAAAGGTGGTACTTCAGATTCTGTAAATCTCCGTGATAGCTCATCTCGTGCTCATTCCAGGATTTTAAATACACAATGCAAATAGCAACTTCATACAAAAGTGTGTTTTCTCTCCCTTTCACAGATCACTTGTTGAGAAAGCAGCTAAAATCAATTCCAGCTATCCCATTCCTAAGTCTATCTTCTCTTTCAGAGCATGGTGAGGAAAGGGGATGACTGAAACATCACAGTGCTTGTGAGCTGCTAACAAAACTAATGGCTGCTCCAGAGCAAACCAGGCAGGCTTCAGGCTGGGAGGACCCTCAGCACAGCCTTCCAGCCCCTTCATTTCTCACACTGAATACTTGTGACAGCACAGCAGGGAGAGAGGAACGGTCCCCTGGTCACCAACTGTGCACCTACCTTGGAACTGGGGGTGTGATTGCAGTGCAGATAATCAAATAACAACTAGCTTTAATCTTCCCAGGGTTTGGGGCAGGCTGGACAAGCCTGCCCTGGACAAGCCTGCCCAGGGTGTGATGTGCATATTCAAGAACTGGTGCCTGAACATTGTGTCTCCACTGCGTAACGTATCCAAAGCAGCTAGATTGAAACTGGCCACTGTGTTGCTGCCCTGCTTTCAACTGCAAGGTGGACAAAGGTGGTGTAAGTTCACTTGAGCAATAGGTGTTCTTCATCCTGAATTACCATAGGGGTGCTCCCAGTTGTGCACAAACCTCAGGTGCCACTGCTGTCACTGCTGGGCAGGCAGGCTGCCACCCCAGCACTAGTTCCTGCAGGACTTCTATGCTGAACGTGCAGGATGTCTCTCTGTACAGGTAGAGATGGATCTGACAGTGGCATGACTTCTTCATGGCCACAAGGCCAAAACGATCTGGAAACTTAGACCAAATTGACAGTCCAGACCCACAATAATAACAAGTAATTTTCCCTAGATCATTCATCAATAGTTGGGAGCTGGTTATAGCCCTGTGTTACAAAAAGGTATGAAATACAGAGGACTTGACCATGAAGAAGACTAAAACTGGGGAAGGGTGAAAAGCATCTGAAACTTGAGACAACAAAGGAAAGAAATGTGAAGTGCTAAGATGTAAATATGGATGATGTGTGCACAGATACGCCTGGAATAGGGAACTGTGTCTGTGATCGCACAATACCAGAGGAAGAAGATAATCATAAAGAACACGAACCTTTCAAACAAGCCCCTGTAACAAGTCAGAACTAACCCTTGGAGTGAGATTGGAGGGAAATCAGCATTGTAGAAACCTAGAGAGCCAGTGAGTAAAGAGTTGTGTAATTAAACCTCGACTCCAGTGGCAGCAGAGTCCTGCATGAAATCATGACTCTACTGAAATCAGTGGCAAAAATCCCAGTGATGTCAGTGGAGCAGCTCCTGGCATTCACCCACAGCAATCTCTGCTGGTTCAGCTCATGAGCTGCGGGGCTGTACGTGGTACTGTAGTCTGTATGAAGAGCAAATGCTTTTCTTGAGAACCTTCTCTTTCAGAAAGTGGTGGTTTTGATTAGGTGTGTTTCTTCTGAAGAGTGTTCCCTTTCTTTGGGAAGTGCCACTGTCACATCAAAAACTGCAGCTCCTGAAAAGCAGTGAGTTTTCAGCTGACCATTCTGGAAAATGTCATTCATCTCAAGAACCTGGCCTGTAGAGTCAAAGGAAAGCACGACTTCATTTCCGATGGGACACCAAAGACACCATCTTAAATCACAATCCTAAGGGGTCGGCTGGAACACTGCAGTGATGTTGTACCTCCATGTCACGTTTCTCAGCACAAAACCCCGTTCTGAGCTGTTTTGTGAGCAATGCAGAAGCTGAACTCAGAGGCCTGCTTGGACAGAACCCTGTTTGTCCAGCTGCTGCACAGGAAAAATCAGCTGCTTCCCAGGGTAAGCCAGCATCTTGCCGCCTCTCAGAAGGTGCATTGTCACCTCTCCAAGGGTAACAGCACCCCGGGCTGAGTCCCTGGTGCAGGAATCAGACCCGGGACAGGCTGTTGCAGTCAGTAGAGGGGGACAGAGAGCCGCGCTGGTCTCTGTAGCTTTGTTAGCAGATGTGGAAGAGCTGGCGTTTCGTTCCGTGTGTGTACAGTGGGTGATGTGCTGGAGCGTTGGTCTGTGAGCAGAGACCCTGCAAGCGTTGGTAATACAGATGGACAATAACAGCTCAACAAAGGAGCATTGTCAGAGAAATTCAACTTAAAATAAAGGCTGGTTTTGCAAAGCAAATCCAAAGCCACAAGAGGCAAAGACTTCTCATTTTACCTGCTGCTAAAAGGAAGATGCTTAAGGGCCTGTCTCTAAGGGGAAAAATATGTGCTCCTTTAATTGCATCTTTTCTGGCAAAGGGAGAGTGCATTACTATTATTATTTATTATTATTATTGTTAGACATATTAGAAAGAGCTGTGTGCTCTAATAGCCTTCATTGCAACCACATTGATTAGCACTAACTGAGTATGTAGTATAATATTAACACGAGGCACATAGGACTCGTTTGGCCTGTCCTGTTTGTTACTTAATTAAGCATGTATAAAGTAAGAGGCACAGCACCTGTAGAGGTTCCCAGCACCTCCTGTGAAGCTGGGGCAGGAGCTGCAGTGGATGAGAGCAGTAACCAAATCCTGCAAGCATGTTTACATTTTGAACTTACCAAATCTTCCCAAGTGGAATGCAGGGTCCGGTTTCAGCCAAGGAACTGTTAGCAGTGAGTGAGAGTTAATGGATCAATCTGCTGTCTCTTGTCAGTGCTTTTACTGTTGACTTCTGGAATGTGTTTGATGAAAAGAAAGCAACTTCTTGAGACAGAAGATACAGATGTAGCATGTTAAGGTTGGGACCTACATGAACAATAAAGCAATGTTATCAGTGTTCTGCTTCCCCAGTGCTGCTTGCCAAAACTGACAAAGGGATAGCAGCAAAGCAGTTCTTTTTTTAACTTCACCATAACTGTACATTAACCATTTGCTCTGATTCTTTGGGGAGACACAGTTGTAGTGGTGTTAGAAGATGTCAGATACGTGAATGGGAACATGCTGCACAGCACCCTGCTGCCTTTCTGTGGCCGGTGGAAGCTGCTTTCCAAAAAGCTGAATTAAAATGGAATTTGCAGGATCAGTCACCAGAAGCAAGGCTCTGTGTGCTTTACATGCAGCCCACCAGCACAATGCTGTGTGAATTTCATGGGATGCACTCATTCTCCCTGCATCCCAACTAGGAACCCAGATTGCAGCATCATTTTGAAGCACATGGGCTGTACCCACCCAGCAGAACACAGTGCTGTGTGGAGATACCCAGGCTAGCTCCGAGGGAATAGCTGGGAATGCTGTAGTGAGAGCTCTCCACAACCAGATTATATTCCACTCTTGGATGAATAGTAGACCAGCTCCAGGATATTGCTCTTCCACTGGAGCCAGATGGTTAAGAGTTAGCTCTGATGTGCCCACTCGGTACTATGGATACCCTTGTGCTGTTTAGCCATAACCATAGAGGTTAAAACCCAGCTCCATTGAGGTATTTAGGCTTTTAACTCTCACTGAAATGAACAGGAGTTAAAAGCCTAAATACCTTTGGGGATTTGGGCCTAAGTGGCTTACAGAAAGCCTGTGGCACAGCAGAGACTCAGCTATTTTGACTCGGAGGCTAGTGCCTCCGATATGAAATCATTCTTCCTCCCTACATCTGGTAGCAGTTTGCATTCTCATTTCCCAGCTCGGGCCATCAAAAATATGCCCATGCTTAGGACAGGAGGTGAAGAATAATTTAGGTAA
>NW_009926021.1:45969-55197 GCF_000696875.1 Nestor notabilis | reverse complement strand
GCAGGAATGTGGTTCTGTCAGAGGGCTGTTGCCTGACCTGGAATTTAACCAGACAAGTAGGGATTGGGGAAACTGCGCGCCAGCTCTCGCCTTTCAGGTGCACTGAAGGCAGTGAGTTTCTCTGCTACAAGAGGGATAAATAGTTGAGCTTATGTGTCTGTTGAAAAGGAACCCATATTGCTGCGAATGAAAGCAGGAGACTTGCCAAACACTTGCCTTGTTATCCGCATGACTGTTTATCAGTTATAACCAGAGCTGAGCCAATAATTCTTAATGGGTAATTCATCTGATGAATATCTCCCCCTTACACTGTGTTTGAATGGTGGAGGAACCAGCCATTACTTACAAATATTTATTTACTAGTCACAATTATTTGTTTAATACTGTGAATAATTCATGGTTTGTGGAATGTTTTCAGGCAGTAGCCAGTGCCCAGGCTATTTTCATTGGGCAGAGGAGTAAATGTCGCCTTTTTCTGATTACGCCAGTGTTAACTGAGGATAACTTGAAGTCAAAAGGCTGGATCCTCCACTGATGTCATTTGGCTTAGCTCCATTTTTTTTTTGCAGTTGATTTCAAATGGCCAGTGTTAATTCATACCAACTTACTAGATGGTCCTGAAAAGATGAATTGTATGAAGGAAGAATGACTCTCAGACCATATTGTCCCAGGACTGGCTAAATGTACTTCATTTACAGCCACCTCTCTTCATCAGAATTATCATATGTATAAATTCACAATTTACCTTAAAAAATATCATTCAATATTAATATCTCAGTTGCTTATCAATGAGTAGCTTTGCAGTAAATTATGCTTGTGTGACTGTGCACACAAAGTAACAAGTTTTGCAGACAGTCCAAGTTCAGTTGTAGTTTCAGGGCAGGGGGGAAACTGCTTTGAGGACAAATGTGTGGCGTGTGTTGAGGTTAACCTGAAAAACTTCCTTGTTCAGTGTGGAGGACTTTTCAGTTCCAGTATTACTTTTACCATTACAAAATCTTCCCTTATATAAGTCTCACTGACGTCAGTGGAGCTTTGCCACTTGTATTTGCCTTATCAGATTTCCAATCCTTAAAGCTATTTTAGAAGACGTTTTTAACTGCACTCGCCGTGGTACCCAGCTAATGATGGGAAAAGTGGAGCAGGGGATTGTGTTGGATTGTGTCTCTGCGATTCTTGCATCCGTGGTCTCCAAGGGTTCTAAGTCGGAAGGATTTGCCGGAATGCCTTGTCTGATTCCCGTATCTGTCCCTCCCAGTTCCCTTCATTACAATAGCAAATTATACGTAGTGATACCACCAAGAGAGCCAGGGAGGGGTTAAAGGCTTGGTCCCTAGAAGTAGATTTCTAGGTTGTTTCCGTTTCCAGATTTCCAGAGCAGCACACGAGTGTTGCACTCAGCATCACTGCAAACTTCCCACCTGAATCCCTGCGTATCTGTGTTCCTCTCGGTATTGCTTGTGCTTCTCCAAAGAACAAGGGATGGGACAAGAGGAAACGGCCTCAAGCTGCACCAGGGCAGGTTTAGATGGAGCTGAGGAACAATTCGTTCCCCAAAAAAGGGTGCTCAGGCATTGGAACAGGCTGCCCAGGGCAGGGCTGGAGTCACCGTCCCTGCAAGTGTTCACACCCCGTCTAGCCGAGGCCTCAGTGCCAGGGTTAGTGGTGGCCTTGGCAGTGCTGGGGTAGAGGTTGGGCTTGATGATCTTAAACGTCTTTTCCAACCCATCTGATTCTGTGATTCTATACAGCAGAAGCTTGAATACTGCCACTCAGATTGCCACCATAATGTGGCTGTGGTCTTGGCCTCAGGGTCTTTGCCTTACTAGCAAACTGCTTCATGGGGAGAAGCCTTGTGATTTCCTTTCTTTTTCATTCTTGCTTTTGGGTACTTCTGCTCCACTGATGATACAGCTCCTAGAAGCACAAATCATTAAGAAAAGAAATCACATTGCAGAAAGATCTGTTGCTTTTCTCTTTGGCTGAAGTAGCACAACCCATTTGAATGTTAAAGAATCTCCTCAGACGAAATGTCCAGGTGCGTGTCATTGCTCGCTACACGTAATTTACTAATGAGTGGATCCAGACAAACAAACTGAGGATCCAGCATGCCCTCTGGCTGCCTATAAAAACGAGGAAAGAATGAAGTGGTGTGAATCAGGGCCTTTCTGTAGCAGCGAGGCATGAAAAAACTGGAACACAACAGCTTCTGCTGTCAGGTACCAAATATTACCTCAACAGTTCTGTAACCAACCATGGGGGCAAATGGGTTTCACAAAGCTTATTAGATTAGCACAGCAATATTTTTCATGCCTCAGGTTTCACATTTCTGGATGTCAAAGAAAGTTTCCATTGTGAAATCCGTATATTTCTGGGTTTTGAGTGCACAAAGGTAAGCGTGATTCTCAGAGAGGTGCAGCCACTGACCTTTCTTTAATTACAAGCAAATGCAGGGGGTTGATGGATATTGCCATACTGTTGGTCTCTTCTGTTGAGTGAACATTGCTGAGCAGCCTCCTGAAAGACAGTGGTGTCTTTGTACTTCAGGCTGCAGCTCGCTAGGAACACACCTGATTACACCAAGCTCTTTTTAAGCAGGGCCCTGCACAGTGTCAAAGGAAAATGTTTTATTGTATGTTTAGGGAAGAGCAGATGCATAGAAGAAAGGTCAAAGAAGAAGAGAAGCAATTGACCTGCTAAAACAGAGCATCTTTGGGGATTTCGTAGCAGAAAACGTCTTGTCTTCCAGTCGCTGTGATGGTGCAAGCTTCAGTCAGAAGAAGAACTGCTGTGGCCTGAAATATATGACGCCCTTTTTTATAGAGTCCCTGCAGCCAGTTCAAAGGCTGTAGTTCTTCCTCAGCCGTGTACTGTCATTACAACTGTCTCCTGGACTGTGATTCAGGGCTCAGCCCTGCAAACACTGTTTCCCATTTGTATGTGTATGTGTACGACTCTCTCTTCCTGAAACACAGTCCTCAGAGATGCAGGCTTGTAAGATTGTCCTTATTGACAGAGGGAGTGCTGGAGATGAAGAGCACGCAGGCACCGCACAGGGGAGCTGCCTGCCTGTGCGCTGGGGCAGCCACACAGAGCAGTGCTGTCAGGGGACACGTGTGTCATCCGGTGCACGTCTGCATCAGGGCTGTGTTATGCTGGGCTGCTTTAGCAGGACATAATAGCCTGGGCATAGCATCATGCTGACTCGGTTATACTGTTGTGGCTCTTGCTCTGTAGCTATCTCAGATGTTAGCTCAGGAATCTCTGAAGCATTGGGTGGTCTATGCATATGTAAGCAGTGCATATGTACCCCTGGACACTTGTCCGTGCCCAGCAGTAGGCCCTGGACACTTGCCCATACCCTCTAAAGGTGGGACTGGTATTATTAGCATTTTATTTGAGATCAACCATGTGCTTCTGAAACGACTCTCCCAGTGATCCCCAGTTAACTGTGCATTTGTGTCGCAGAGCAATCATGAATAGGATTCCTCTGGGATGGCACTAAGCAGGTGGATGTGCTTCAGGACTGCACCTGGAGTGGGACAGCTCATGCTGGTTGCTACTGCTGCTAGACTGCAGCTAGTCTAAAGTAAAGCACGTAGAGAATGGAGAGGCACAGTGGAGATGTCAGGTCCTTGGCACCAATCGTTCCTCTGTATGTATCGACTCCTCTTATTTTGCACTACTTTCTATTATAGATGTGGTCAGAGATGCCTCAAGTCCTGTCTCAGTACATTGAGCCTTCCTTCATCCCTTCCCTGGGCTGGGCCATTCAGGCTGTTTTCAATATGTAGGGAAGACTTTGGGAAGTCAGGTTGACTTTGATGAGACTCTCCGTATGTGCGCAGTGATTTCTGCCTGTGAATACCTTGCTGAACAGGGACTGGTGGGTCAGACCAGGCAGCACAAAGCCCAGACCTCTTGTACAGCTGCAAAGCTTACAAAGCGTTTAAGGGGCAAAGGGTGAACTTCTGTTTTTCTCCCCTTGTTGTATGGTATCTGATCACATCTCATGATAGTCCCCTTCCCCTTACTTGCACTCATATAATTACCAAACATTGCTCTTTCGTGCTGCCTCTGGAGACTGACACTGTTGAAGCATGTAGTTTAACTCTCCTATTGACCCTCTGGGGGAAAGATAGGAAGAAACACTGAAATTAAATGTAGGTGGGGTAGCAATGATAATTATGTTGGATCATAACTTCCACTGATCTAATTAATGCCACCTAAGTTGTGGCTTGTGCAACTGCCTTGATTTATTGGTTATATCCACAGTTCACAGAATGACGTTTCTGAAGGCCCGTGGCTCTGATACATGGAGCGATAGAAGTTATATTACATGAACATCATGTTGTATAGTTACAGGATGTGTAACAGTTTGAAAGCTGCCTGCTCTGCGATGCTCTTTAGAGGCACTGTAAGTTGGTGAGGATTAAATAATGTACACCCCAATTAATTTGTTTCCAGCCCAAATCCCTTCATGCTGCTCTTAAAATGATGTTTTCCTGTTGAATCTCGTATAACGAGCTCTAGGTGTTCCCAGCATTAAGTGACAGTAAAAGATGACTCTCACCTAAGTTCCAGTTTATGTATTTGTTTTATTACTCAGGATATGTCTGGATTTTACAGCTGAGTATGTTAGGAATTTAGTTACAAGTTGAAACCGCTTTATAACGCGTGGCTATAAAGATCAAAGGTTGCAAAACCAACATTGGAGAGCCAGGTCCTGCTCTTCCAAGGCTCATCAATCACGACTTAGTTCTGGCCCATCTCACATAATTTTCCACCACGTGCTGTCATTTGGACAAATGTTTACCCATAGCAGTAGACCAGAGACTCCCTCAACTCTTGTGCTAAGTGTTGCCATCGGTTCCTTGACAGCACTTCTCTGTTTCTATTTACCTGCTATCTCTTTTTCCTCCTCAGTTTTTTCTTCTTTATCTCACAGTTGATAATTTGAGGTATGTGGCTTCTGCAAGTGGCACGCTGGGAGTTCTCCTTTGTTCCAGGTGGACAGAAATCAAGATCAATATAAGATTAAGATCTTCCTTGTTTTCCCCATCGGAACTTGCTGAAGTTCTTCCAGCCCATGAAGCAGAAATAAGGCAGGAGAAACCAAAATAAAGGCTTTATCCAGTGAGTCTGACCATACTCTCCTATCAGGTCAGTGGAGGGAGAGTTCAGGTGAACCAGACTCTTTATTCACTGCTTCCATCAGTGTGCTTGATGGCACTGGGCAAGTCACTTGAGTTTTGGTTGCCCCTTTGTTTCTCCTTCAGTTGTGAGCCCGTCAAGTAAGGGGCAGTCTTCTGCAGAACGGGGAACCCATGAGCCACAGTTTTAGTAGTCCTCTTGATGCCTCTGTAGTAGAGAAAATGATGCAATTCATCATCACAGCTTTGCCTGGGAAAACTGGAACTCCTATTATGAGTTTCCTTATGAAAGATTCCTTGGTGGGAGATAGAACAACAACTGTGGGCACTGGGGCCACTGGCAGTTCTGGATTTTGGTTTTTTTAGGTGTTCCTAAATGACTTTTTAATTCATTTATTTCAAAAAATAAAGGGAATTTAAAAGTAAAGCAACTTTCTGAGTGGAGAAATTCAGACTTTTCTGCAGAAATATCTAAATTAAATATTTAAATAAAAAGGAGCATCTGTATAATAGACCTCACATCAAAATGTAACAACCCTTATCTTCAGGTTTAGTTTTGCCTACTTTGTGACAGAGATTGAGAAAGTCAGCAGCACAAAATGCATTCCAGTATTTTTGAGACCAGAAGTTTTCCCTCCTTCTGTTCCTGAACAAACTGTTTGTGGAACTCCAAGGAGTTGTCATGAAAGGTCCAGGGTTAGAAACGAGAATTAATCTGAACGGCTGCTCAAATAAGTCATTTCTTTCATTTCTGAAGTGTCTGTTTCTGTAGATCCAGCTTCCCTCTTCTCCCCCCACACTGCCCATTGCTTGTCAGGATTGCCAGGAAGAATAATGATTAATGGAATTTGCTTGGTAGTGTGGCTGTCACCATTGTGGCTGGAGGGTCAGATGCATCTTTAACAATGAAAATCCAGATACCGGGATTCGTTGGTGAGTCCAGATACTTGTGTTTTCACTGTCTTGTCTTTGGATATGTGAAAGTAGCTCAAAGCATTAAGCTTTAGCATTCTGAAGTGCCTGCGTTGCAGGCAGGACTGTTTCCAGTTCTACTTTGTGCCTGTGAGGGTGCAAGAAAGTTGCATCAAAAGCGAAAGCAGCAAAAAATGGAACAGGGAAGCAGGGTTTCATTCTCATTCTGAAGAAGCATTTTAATGCAAATGCATGTAACAGTTACCATAAAGCTCATGTTATGTTGCCTTTGACTTTTGTAACTGTCAGGGTGTGACAGGATTTCAACTTTTCATGGCATGCCAAAAATATTTCTTAACATCAAGTTACTTTGCCTCGCTAATGTAATTATGTCCATTACTCACAGGGGTTCCATTTCGTCCTGTACTTTGTCTTATTAATGTATTTACTGCGGGAGCTGGGGCCAGTCTTGATACCAGCATTCAGATGTCCAGCCATGAAGAGTCTGCTGGAGGTTTCGTGGAGGAGGACCAGCATCTGGCTCGCTTGAGGGCTGGGAACAACAGGAGCTCCCTGTGGGGTGGGGTAGAGCTGCAGGTAGAGGTAGGATTTGAGCTGGTGGTGCTGCAGAGCTGAGATGGAAGCTGGGAGAAACCCCAATGGACCCAGGAGTTCTGTGCCCAGCTGGAGAGAGCCCTGTGAATTGACACTGGATGGGGCTGACTTGAGTGGGGAGCATGTTTGTGCTATTCCTGAAGCCAGGGGGAATGAGCCTGGGCCGCAGTGGCCACTCAGATGCAGAAACAGCAAGATGATGCTTTCACAGACCTGCTCCTTCCTACTGCAGAAATCAAGCTGAATAGATGTATGGATCTGTAGCGTGTTGCTGAGTCTTGGGTGACATGGTCTAGTGTGAGATGTCCCTGCCCAGAGCAGGGGGTTGGAACTGGATGATCATAAGGTCCTTTCCAACCCAAACCATTCTATGATTCTATAATTCCTTCCCCAGCTGTCTTAATTCAACAGATCTGATCCAACCTAGGTCCACTGATTGTCCTGAGGCATCAGGTCTGGAACTGGTGCTGGGGTAAGCTCGCGTTTGGCAGAGTTAGGCTCCTCTGCCTGGATTTCTGCTGGGATTTGGGTTAGAATTTGGTTGGTTAGCTGATTTTATTGGGGATTAGGTTGTATAGCATAGGATGTTTAAAGACACTCAGCTAAACAGCCTTTAGCTTGCCAAAGGGCCAAGTTAATTCTCCCTACTGGTCCCCACAACTTCTAAGGAAGTTATATTTCTGTCCTTTCAAGGCAGAGCCCAGATTTCCAGATGCACATCCCCTGTGAGCACAGTACAACGTGGGTGCACCTCTCTCTGCCTTCCTGGGCCGGGGCATGGGCAAGATGCGGAGACCTAGAGCCTCAAGTTGATTTAATCTGTACCTGCCTCTGTAACTACGTCTGGCTTCCTCTGACCCAAATTACCTAACTCAGCTGGTATTTCCTTCCTCATATTCCTTCCCTTACATCTACGCATCTCACCTGCTATAGTTTAACTGGCTGCAGTGGGGGAGTTGGGGGAAAGTGTGTGCTAACGTTGTGCCCACCTCTGCCCTTCTCCCTGCCTGGCTTAGAGAGACACACTGTGTAAATGGAATTTTTAACATCAAAAGTTTCAATTACAGCAGGAAATGTCAGGCCGACAGAGTGCGACTGTTCCAGGTTTCCCATAAGGAATACTCCCACCCCTACTATTTACCCATATGGAAAAAACAACCTCGGGTGGTATTTTTTTAAGTTCTCAGGTAAACGGAGCTGAATGGTATCATCACATACACGGCAGGCTTGCTGCAGGAGATGAAAACGTGTAAATCATAGCACAGGGTCCAGAGCCTTTACAGTGCCTTTTTCATGAAAGAAAATCCCAGGATACAGGCTAAGTGGGATGGGGGCTGTTTAAGAGGCAGCTTAACCTCCAGCAAGTTAGCTAGAGGGGAAAGAGGAGTGGAACAGCATGGAAACACTGATCTCAGAGCAGGGGATCGTGTGGAAAGCAGCATACAGGGTGGCACGTACACAGAGTGCAGTGATCAGTGCAATGACTGGCAGAGATGTGCACCTTCAAAAAGAACCTGGCTCTGTCTTCTTGGTACTGTCTCTGAGGTAGCCGAGACAGGAATAAGCCCCCCCTCACCCCCCCCATCATCTTCTCTTCTTGAGTCTAATGCTCTCAACCTCTTCTTGGTCATCATGAGCTCCAGCTCCTGATCATCTTAGAATCATAGAATCATAGACTGGTTTGGGTTGGAAAGGACCTTAAGATCATCTAGTTCCAACCCCCTGCCATGGGCAGAGATGCTTCACACTAGAGGTTGTTCTTGGTTGATTCAAAATCTTGGTTGCTCCCTCCTTGATTCATCCAGAAAATATATCCCAACATGTCTTACAGACAGCATCAAGCTCAGCTTTTATTGGAAGAAATGTAGGACTTTTATCTTACAGATACCTCCAGTATCCTCCAGTGGTCTTGGGTCTCACTTCCTTGTACAGAGCCACTGCTGAGGTGGATGATGCAGCCACTTAATTCATTGCCACTCCTGCAGGGACTCCAGCATTTGCCTCAAGCAGGAACAAGTCATGCTTTTAATGACAGTGTTCAAGCTGTGGGATTGTCTTGGACATACTGGTTCCTGAAATCGCAACTGGGGCTTCCAAAAAAGCCTGGAGAACTTCAGTGGTCAAATTAAATCAGTAAATGTGGTAAGGAATTTGGCACTTAGGTCATCTGACTCTTCAGGATAATTCAGTGTATCCCAAAATCAGGCTCAGTCAGCATATTGCCTGGCAGAAGAGTTGTTGCTGTTGAGTTTTCAGCTCTCCAGCCTGCTCAGCAAACTGCTTCCTAATGGGAAGTGTCTGTAGGTATAGATTGGCACTTATTTACTGGAGGGAAGTTTTGTGTGAAACCTCACTGTGTTTCTCTGCAGAACAGCACAAAATTATAGCACAATACAGTGTTTTGCAGACCTGGTGGTACAGTGCTTCTGGTTAGGGCAAGTGGGGACACCAGAATTTAATTTAATAGAAAATAGTGAGGTTTCAAAGCTTGTTTTTGTGCCACAGGAAGATGAAAGCAAGGCCTCTGAAATGGTGCATGAAATGAAAA